>NW_028174690.1:0-136411 GCF_963971535.1 Notolepis coatsorum
ATTCGCTTATGAAATAAAAACACATTCTAAACAGTCTTTTGCCATTCTAATGCCATTATCTGCATTGAAGGGCTATTTAGACTGTCTTAGTAAGGTTGCTGGCTTGAAATTTAGCACTTGTAAAAAGATATTCGCTTATGAAATAAAAACACATTCTAAACAGTCTTTTGCCATTCTAATGCCATTATCTGCATTGTAGGGCTATAGTAAGGTTGCAGGCTTGAAATTTAGCACTTGTAAAAAGATATTCGCTTATGAAATAAAAACACATTCTAAACAGTCTTTTGCCATTCTAATGCCATTATCTGCATTGAAGGGCTATTTAGACTGTCTTAGTAAGGTTGCTGGCTTGAAATTTAGCACTTGTAAAAAGATATTCGCTTATGAAATAAAAACACATTCTAAACAGTCTTTTGCCATTCTAATGCCATTATCTGCATTGAAGGGCTATTTAGACTGTCTTAGTAAGGTTGCTGGCTTGAAATTTAGCACTTGTAAAAAGATATTCGCTTATGAAATAAAAACACATTCTAAACAGTCTTTTGCCATTCTAATGCCATTATCTGCATTGTAGGGCTATAGTAAGGTTGCAGGCTTGAAATTTAGCACTTGTAAAAAGATATTCGCTTATGAAATAAAAACACATTCTAAACAGTCTTTTGCCATTCTAATGCCATTATCTGCATTGTAGGGCTATGAATGAATGAATGAATGAAAACTTTATTAACAGATTGCAGAATGGGTACAGTGCAGTACAGCTCAATACATACAATTGTTAAGGGGATGCAGACCAGAGAAAGACTTTCGTCTTGTTTCCACCAGGGTCCCCCATTTCCAATTCATCGTATTTAGACTGTCTTAGTAAGGTTGCTGGCTTGAAATTTAGCACTTGTAAAAAGATATTCGCTTATGAAATAAAAACACATTCTAAACAGTCTTTTGCCATTCTAATGCCATTATCTGCATTGAAGGGCTATTTAGACTGTCTTAGTAAGGTTGCTGGCTTGAAATTTAGCACTTGTAAAAAGATATTCGCTTATGAAATAAAAACACATTCTAAACAGTCTTTTGCCATTCTAATGCCATTATCTGCATTGTAGGGCTATTTAGACTGTCTTAGTAAGGTTGCTGGCTTGAAATTTAGCACTTGTAAAAAGATATTCGCTTATGAAATAAAAACACATTCTAAACAGTCTTTTGCCATTCTAATGCCATTATCTGCATTGTAGGGCTATTTAGACTGTCTTAGTAAGGTTGCTGGCTTGAAATTTAGCACTTGTAAAAAGATATTCGCTTATGAAATAAAAACACATTCTAAACAGTCTTTTGCCATTCGAATGCCATTATCTGCATTGTAGGGCTATTTAGACTGTCTTAGTAAGGTTGCTGGCTTGAAATGTAGCACTTGTAAAAAGATATTCGCTTATGAAATAAAAACACATTCTAAACAGTCTTTTGCCATTCTAATGCCATTATCTGCATTGAAGGGCTATTTAGACTGTCTTAGTAAGGTTGCTGGCTTGAAATTTAGCACTTGTAAAAAGATATTCGCTTATGAAATAAAAACACATTCTAAACAGTCTTTTGCCATTCTAATGCCATTATCTGCATTGAAGGGCTATTTAGACTGTCTTAGTAAGGTTGCTGGCTTGAAATTTAGCACTTGTAAAAAGATATTCGCTTATGAAATAAAAACACATTCTAAACAGTCTTTTGCCATTCTAATGCCATTATCTGCATTGAAGGGCTATTTAGACTGTCTTAGTAAGGTTGCTGGCTTGAAATTTAGCACTTGTAAAAAGATATTCGCTTATGAAATAAAAACACATTCTAAACAGTCTTTTGCCATTCTAATGCCATTATCTGCATTGTAGGGCTATTTAGACTGTCTTAGTAAGGTTGCTGGCTTGAAATTTAGCACTTGTAAAAAGATATTCGCTTATGAAATAAAAACACATTCTAAACAGTGTTTTGCCATTCTAATGCCATTATCTGCATTGAAGGGCTATTTAGACTGTCTTAGTAAGGTTGCTGGCTTGAAATTTAGCACTTGTAAAAAGATATTCGCTTATGAAATAAAAACACATTCTAAACAGTCTTTTGCCATTCTAATGCCATTATCTGCATTGAAGGGCTATTTAGACTGTCTTAGTAAGGTTGCTGGCTTGAAATTTAGCACTTGTAAAAAGATATTCGCTTATGAAATAAAAACACATTCTAAACAGTCTTTTGCCATTCTAATGCCATTATCTGCATTGTAGGGCTATTTAGACTGTCTTAGTAAGGTTGCTGGCTTGAAATTTAGCACTTGTAAAAAGATATTCGCTTATGAAATAAAAACACATTCTAAACAGTCTTTTGCCATTCTAATGCCATTATCTGCATTGTAGGGCTATTTAGACTGTCTTAGTCAGGTTGCTGGCTTGAAATTTAGCACTTGTAAAAAGATATTCGCTTATGAAATAAAAACACATTCTAAACAGTCTTTTGCCATTCTAATGCCATTATCTGCATTGTAGGGCTATTTAGACTGTCTTAGTAAGGTTGCTGGCTTGAAATTTAGCACTTGTAAAAAGATATTCGCTTATGAAATAAAAACACATTCTAAACAGTCTTTTGCCATTCTAATGCCATTATCTGCATTGAAGGGCTATTTAGACTGTCTTAGTAAGGTTGCTGGCTTGAAATTTAGCACTTGTAAAAAGATATTCGCTTATGAAATAAAAACACATTCTAAACAGTCTTTTGCCATTCTAATGCCATTATCTGCATTGTAGGGCTATTTAGACTGTCTTAGTAAGGTTGCTGGCTTAAAATTTAGCACTTGTAAAAAGATATTCGCTTATGAAATAAAAACACATTCTAAACAGTCTTTTGCCATTCTAATGCCATTATCTGCATTGAAGGGCTATTTAGACTGTCTTAGTAAGGTTGCTGGCTTGAAATTTAGCACTTGTAAAAAGATATTCGCTTATGAAATAAAAACACATTCTAAACAGTCTTTTGCCATTCTAATGCCATTATCTGCATTGTAGGGCTATTTAGACTGTCTTAGTAAGGTTGCTGGCTTGAAATTTAGCACTTGTAAAAAGATATTCGCTTATGAAATAAAAACACATTCTAAACAGTCTTTTGCCATTCTAATGCCATTATCTGCATTGAAGGGCTATTTAGACTGTCTTAGTAAGGTTGCTGGCTTGAAATTTAGCACTTGTAAAAAGATATTCGCTTATGAAATAAAAACACATTCTAAACAGTCTTTTGCCATTCTAATGCCATTATCTGCATTGTAGGGCTATTTAGACTGTCTTAGTAAGGTTGCTGGCTTGAAATTTAGCACTTGTAAAAAGATATTCGCTTATGAAATAAAAACACATTCTAAACAGTCTTTTGCCATTCTAATGCCATTGTCTGCATTGTAGGGCTATTTAGACTGTCTTAGTAAGGTTGCTGGCTTGAAATTTAGCACTTGTAAAAAGATATTCGCTTATGAAATAAAAACACATTCTAAACAGTCTTTTGCCATTCTAATGCCATTATCTGCATTGAAGGGCTATTTAGACTGTCTTAGTAAGGTTGCTGGCTTGAAATTTAGCACTTGTAAAAAGATATTCGCTTATGAAATAAAAACACATTCTAAACAGTCTTTTGCCATTCTAATGCCATTATCTGCATTGAAGGGCTATTTAGACTGTCTTAGTAAGGTTGCTGGCTTGAAATTTAGCACTTGTAAAAAGATATTCGCTTATGAAATAAAAACACATTCTAAACAGTGTTTTGCCATTCTAATGCCATTATCTGCATTGTAGGGCTATAGTAAGGTTGCAGGCTTGAAATTTAGCACTTGTAAAAAGATATTCGCTTATGAAATAAAAACACATTCTAAACAGTCTTTTGCCATTCTAATGCCATTATCTGCATTGTAGGGCTATTTAGACTGTCTTAGTAAGGTTGCTGGCTTGAAATTTAGCACTTGTAAAAAGATATTCGCTTATGAAATAAAAACACATTCTAAACAGTCTTTTGCCATTCTAATGCCATTATCTGCATTGTAGGGCTATAGTAAGGTTGCAGGCTTGAAATTTAGCACTTGTAAAAAGATATTCGCTTATGAAATAAAAACACATTCTAAACAGTCTTTTGCCATTCTAATGCCATTATCTGCATTGTAGGGCTATAGTAAGGTTGCTGGCTTGAAATTTAGCACTTGTAAAAAGATATTCGCTTATGAAATAAAAACACATTCTAAACAGTCTTTTGCCATTCTAATGCCATTATCTGCATTGTAGGGCTATTTAGACTGTCTTAGTAAGGTTGCTGGCTTGAAATTTAGCACTTGTAAAAAGATATTCGCTTATGAAATAAAAACACATTCTAAACAGTCTTTTGCCATTCTAATGCCATTATCTGCATTGTAGGGCTATTTAGACTGTCTTAGTAAGGTTGCTGGCTTGAAATTTAGCACTTGTAAAAAGATATTCGCTTATGAAATAAAAACACATTCTAAACAGTCTTTTGCCATTCTAATGCCATTATCTGCATTGTAGGGCTATTTAGACTGTCTTAGTAAGGTTGCTGGCTTGAAATTTAGCACTTGTAAAAAGATATTCGCTTATGAAATAAAAACACATTCTAAACAGTCTTTTGCCATTCTAATGCCATTATCTGCATTGTAGGGCTATTTAGACTGTCTTAGTAAGGTTGCTGGCTTGAAATTTAGCACTTGTAAAAAGATATTCGCTTATGAAATAAAAACACATTCTAAACAGTGTTTTGCCATTCTAATGCCATTATCTGCATTGTAGGGCTATAGTAAGGTTGCAGGCTTGAAATTTAGCACTTGTAAAAAGATATTCGCTTATGAAATAAAAACACATTCTAAACAGTCTTTTGCCATTCTAATGCCATTATCTGCATTGTAGGGCTATTTAGACTGTCTTAGTAAGGTTGCTGGCTTGAAATTTAGCACTTGTAAAAAGATATTCGCTTATGAAATAAAAACACATTCTAAACAGTCTTTTGCCATTCTAATGCCATTATCTGCATTGTAGGGCTATAGTAAGGTTGCAGGCTTGAAATTTAGCACTTGTAAAAAGATATTCGCTTATGAAATAAAAACACATTCTAAACAGTCTTTTGCCATTCTAATGCCATTATCTGCATTGAAGGGCTATTTAGACTGTCTTAGTAAGGTTGCTGGCTTGAAATTTAGCACTTGTAAAAAGATATTCGCTTATGAAATAAAAACACATTCTAAACAGTGTTTTGCCATTCTAATGCCATTATCTGCATTGAAGGGCTATTTAGACTGTCTTAGTAAGGTTGCTGGCTTGAAATTTAGCACTTGTAAAAAGATATTCGCTTATGAAATAAAAACACATTCTAAACAGTCTTTTGCCATTCTAATGCCATTATCTGCATTGAAGGGCTATTTAGACTGTCTTAGTAAGGTTGCTGGCTTGAAATTTAGCACTTGTAAAAAGATATTCGCTTATGAAATAAAAACACATTCTAAACAGTCTTTTGCCATTCTAATGCCATTATCTGCATTGAAGGGCTATTTAGACTGTCTTAGTAAGGTTGCTGGCTTGAAATTTAGCACTTGTAAAAAGATATTCGCTTATGAAATAAAAACACATTCTAAACAGTGTTTTGCCATTCTAATGCCATTATCTGCATTGAAGGGCTATTTAGACTGTCTTAGTAAGGTTGCTGGCTTGAAATTTAGCACTTGTAAAAAGATATTCGCTTATGAAATAAAAACACATTCTAAACAGTCTTTTGCCATTCTAATGCCATTATCTGCATTGTAGGGCTATAGTAAGGTTGCAGGCTTGAAATTTAGCACTTGTAAAAAGATATTCGCTTATGAAATAAAAACACATTCTAAACAGTCTTTTGCCATTCTAATGCCATTATCTGCATTGAAGGGCTATTTAGACTGTCTTAGTAAGGTTGCTGGCTTGAAATTTAGCACTTGTAAAAAGATATTCGCTTATGAAATAAAAACACATTCTAACCAGTCTTTTGCCATTCTAATGCCATTATCTGCATTGTAGGGCTATTTAGACTGTCTTAGTAAGGTTGCTGGCTTGAAATTTAGCACTTGTAAAAAGATATTCGCTTATGAAATAAAAACACATTCTAAACAGTGTTTTGCCATTCTAATGCCATTATCTGCATTGTAGGGCTATAGTAAGGTTGCTGGCTTGAAATTTAGCACTTGTAAAAAGATATTCGCTTATGAAATAAAAACACATTCTAAACAGTCTTTTGCCATTCTAATGCCATTATCTGCATTGTAGGGCTATTTAGACTGTCTTAGTAAGGTTGCTGGCTTGAAATTTAGCACTTGTAAAAAGATATTCGCTTATGAAATAAAAACACATTCTAAACAGTGTTTTGCCATTCTAATGCCATTATCTGCATTGTAGGGCTATAGTAAGGTTGCAGGCTTGAAATTTAGCACTTGTAAAAAGATATTCGCTTATGAAATAAAAACACATTCTAAACAGTCTTTTGCCATTCTAATGCCATTATCTGCATTGTAGGGCTATTTAGACTGTCTTAGTAAGGTTGCTGGCTTGAAATTTAGCACTTGTAAAAAGATATTCGCTTATGAAATAAAAACACATTCTAAACAGTGTTTTGCCATTCTAATGCCATTATCTGCATTGTAGGGCTATAGTAAGGTTGCTGGCTTGAAATTTAGCACTTGTAAAAAGATATTCGCTTATGAAATAAAAACACATTCTAAACAGTCTTTTGCCATTCTAATGCCATTATCTGCATTGTAGGGCTATAGTAAGGTTGCAGGCTTGAAATTTAGCACTTGTAAAAAGATATTCGCTTATGAAATAAAAACACATTCTAAACAGTCTTTTGCCATTCTAATGTCATTATCTGCATTGTAGGGCTATAGTAAGGTTGCTGGCTTGAAATTTAGCACTTGTAAAAAGATATTCGCTTATGAAATAAAAACACATTCTAAACAGTCTTTTGCCATTCTAATGCCATTATCTGCATTGTAGGGCTATAGTAAGGTTGCAGGCTTGAAATTTAGCACTTGTAAAAAGATATTCGCTTATGAAATAAAAACACATTCTAAACAGTCTTTTGCCATTCTAATGCCATTATCTGCATTGTAGGGCTATAGTAAGGTTGCAGGCTTGAAATTTAGCACTTGTAAAAAGATATTCGCTTATGAAATAAAAACACATTCTAAACAGTCTTTTGCCATTCTAATGCCATTATCTGCATTGTAGGGCTATTTAGACTGTCTTAGTAAGGTTGCTGGCTTGAAATTTAGCACTTGTAAAAAGATATTCGCTTATGAAATAAAAACACATTCTAAACAGTCTTTTGCCATTCTAATGCCATTATCTGCATTGAAGGGCTATTTAGACTGTCTTAGTAAGGTTGCTGGCTTGAAATTTAGCACTTGTAAAAAGATATTCGCTTATGAAATAAAAACACATTCTAAACAGTGTTTTGCCATTCTAATGCCATTATCTGCATTGTAGGGCTATAGTAAGGTTGCAGGCTTGAAATTTAGCACTTGTAAAAAGATATTCGCTTATGAAATAAAAACACATTCTAAACAGTCTTTTGCCATTCTAATGCCATTATCTGCATTGTAGGGCTATTTAGACTGTCTTAGTAAGGTTGCTGGCTTGAAATTTAGCACTTGTAAAAAGATATTCGCTTATGAAATAAAAACACATTCTAAACAGTTTTTTGCCATTCTAATGCCATTATCTGCATTGTAGGGCTATAGTAAGGTTGCAGGCTTGAAATTTAGCACTTGTAAAAAGATATTCGCTTATGAAATAAAAACACATTCTAAACAGTCTTTTGCCATTCTAATGCCATTATCTGCATTGTAGGGCTATTTAGACTGTCTTAGTAAGGTTGCTGGCTTGAAATTTAGCACTTGTAAAAAGATATTCGCTTATGAAATAAAAACACATTCTAAACAGTGTTTTGCCATTCTAATGCCATTATCTGCATTGTAGGGCTATAGTAAGGTTGCAGGCTTGAAATTTAGCACTTGTAAAAAGATATTCGCTTATGAAATAAAAACACATTCTAAACAGTCTTTTGCCATTCTAATGCCATTATCTGCATTGTAGGGCTATTTAGACTGTCTTAGTAAGGTTGCTGGCTTGAAATTTAGCACTTGTAAAAAGATATTCGCTTATGAAATAAAAACACATTCTAAACAGTCTTTTGCCATTCTAATGCCATTATCTGCATTGTAGGGCTATTTAGACTGTCTTAGTAAGGTTGCTGGCTTGAAATTTAGCACTTGTAAAAAGATATTCGCTTATGAAATAAAAACACATTCTAAACAGTCTTTTGCCATTCTAATGCCATTATCTGCATTGTAGGGCTATAGTAAGGTTGCAGGCTTGAAATTTAGCACTTGTAAAAAGATATTCGCTTATGAAATAAAAACACATTCTAAACAGTCTTTTGCCATTCTAATGCCATTATCTGCATTGAAGGGCTATTTAGACTGTCTTAGTAAGGTTGCAGGCTTGAAATTTAGCACTTGTAAAAAGATATTCGCTTATGAAATAAAAACACATTCTAAACAGTCTTTTGCCATTCTAATGCCATTATCTGCATTGTAGGGCTATTTAGACTGTCTTAGTAAGGTTGCTGGCTTGAAATTTAGCACTTGTAAAAAGATATTCGCTTATGAAATAAAAACACATTCTAAACAGTGTTTTGCCATTCTAATGCCATTATCTGCATTGTAGGGCTATAGTAAGGTTGCAGGCTTGAAATTTAGCACTTGTAAAAAGATATTCGCTTATGAAATAAAAACACATTCTAAACAGTCTTTTGCCATTCTAATGCCATTATCTGCATTGTAGGGCTATTTAGACTGTCTTAGTAAGGTTGCTGGCTTGAAATTTAGCACTTGTAAAAAGATATTCGCTTATGAAATAAAAACACATTCTAAACAGTGTTTTGCCATTCTAATGCCATTATCTGCATTGTAGGGCTATAGTAAGGTTGCTGGCTTGAAATTTAGCACTTGTAAAAAGATATTCGCTTATGAAATAAAAACACATTCTAAACAGTCTTTTGCCATTCTAATGCCATTATCTGCATTGTAGGGCTATAGTAAGGTTGCAGGCTTGAAATTTAGCACTTGTAAAAAGATATTCGCTTATGAAATAAAAACACATTCTAAACAGTCTTTTGCCATTATAATGCCATTATCTGCATTGTAGGGCTATAGTAAGGTTGCTGGCTTGAAATTTAGCACTTGTAAAAAGATATTCGCTTATGAAATAAAAACACATTCTAAACAGTCTTTTGCCATTATAATGCCATTATCTGCATTGTAGGGCTATAGTAAGGTTGCTGGCTTGAAATTTAGCACTTGTAAAAAGATATTCGCTTATGAAATAAAAACACATTCTAAACAGTCTTTTGCCATTCTAATGCCATTATCTGCATTGTAGGGCTATAGTAAGGTTGCAGGCTTGAAATTTAGCACTTGTAAAAAGATATTCGCTTATGAAATAAAAACACATTCTAAACAGTCTTTTGCCATTCTAATGCCATTATCTGCATTGTAGGGCTATTTAGACTGTCTTAGTAAGGTTGCTGGCTTGAAATTTAGCACTTGTAAAAAGATATTCGCTTATGAAATAAAAACACATTCTAAACAGTCTTTTGCCATTCTAATGCCATTATCTGCATTGAAGGGCTATTTAGACTGTCTTAGTAAGGTTGCTGGCTTGAAATTTAGCACTTGTAAAAAGATATTCGCTTATGAAATAAAAACACATTCTAAACAGTCTTTTGCCATTCTAATGCCATTATCTGCATTGTAGGGCTATTTAGACTGTCTTAGTAAGGTTGCTGGCTTGAAATTTAGCACTTGTAAAAAGATATTCGCTTATGAAATAAAAACACATTCTAAACAGTCTTTTGCCATTCTAATGCCATTGTCTGCATTGTAGGGCTATTTAGACTGTCTTAGTAAGGTTGCTGGCTTGAAATTTAGCACTTGTAAAAAGATATTCGCTTATGAAATAAAAACACATTCTAAACAGTCTTTTGCCATTCTAATGCCATTATCTGCATTGAAGGGCTATTTAGACTGTCTTAGTAAGGTTGCTGGCTTGAAATTTAGCACTTGTAAAAAGATATTCGCTTATGAAATAAAAACACATTCTAAACAGTCTTTTGCCATTCTAATGCCATTATCTGCATTGAAGGGCTATTTAGACTGTCTTAGTAAGGTTGCTGGCTTGAAATTTAGCACTTGTAAAAAGATATTCGCTTATGAAATAAAAACACATTCTAAACAGTGTTTTGCCATTCTAATGCCATTATCTGCATTGTAGGGCTATAGTAAGGTTGCAGGCTTGAAATTTAGCACTTGTAAAAAGATATTCGCTTATGAAATAAAAACACATTCTAAACAGTCTTTTGCCATTCTAATGCCATTATCTGCATTGTAGGGCTATTTAGACTGTCTTAGTAAGGTTGCTGGCTTGAAATTTAGCACTTGTAAAAAGATATTCGCTTATGAAATAAAAACACATTCTAAACAGTCTTTTGCCATTCTAATGCCATTATCTGCATTGTAGGGCTATAGTAAGGTTGCAGGCTTGAAATTTAGCACTTGTAAAAAGATATTCGCTTATGAAATAAAAACACATTCTAAACAGTCTTTTGCCATTCTAATGCCATTATCTGCATTGTAGGGCTATAGTAAGGTTGCTGGCTTGAAATTTAGCACTTGTAAAAAGATATTCGCTTATGAAATAAAAACACATTCTAAACAGTCTTTTGCCATTCTAATGCCATTATCTGCATTGTAGGGCTATTTAGACTGTCTTAGTAAGGTTGCTGGCTTGAAATTTAGCACTTGTAAAAAGATATTCGCTTATGAAATAAAAACACATTCTAAACAGTCTTTTGCCATTCTAATGCCATTATCTGCATTGTAGGGCTATTTAGACTGTCTTAGTAAGGTTGCTGGCTTGAAATTTAGCACTTGTAAAAAGATATTCGCTTATGAAATAAAAACACATTCTAAACAGTCTTTTGCCATTCTAATGCCATTATCTGCATTGTAGGGCTATTTAGACTGTCTTAGTAAGGTTGCTGGCTTGAAATTTAGCACTTGTAAAAAGATATTCGCTTATGAAATAAAAACACATTCTAAACAGTCTTTTGCCATTCTAATGCCATTATCTGCATTGTAGGGCTATTTAGACTGTCTTAGTAAGGTTGCTGGCTTGAAATTTAGCACTTGTAAAAAGATATTCGCTTATGAAATAAAAACACATTCTAAACAGTGTTTTGCCATTCTAATGCCATTATCTGCATTGTAGGGCTATAGTAAGGTTGCAGGCTTGAAATTTAGCACTTGTAAAAAGATATTCGCTTATGAAATAAAAACACATTCTAAACAGTCTTTTGCCATTCTAATGCCATTATCTGCATTGTAGGGCTATTTAGACTGTCTTAGTAAGGTTGCTGGCTTGAAATTTAGCACTTGTAAAAAGATATTCGCTTATGAAATAAAAACACATTCTAAACAGTCTTTTGCCATTCTAATGCCATTATCTGCATTGTAGGGCTATAGTAAGGTTGCAGGCTTGAAATTTAGCACTTGTAAAAAGATATTCGCTTATGAAATAAAAACACATTCTAAACAGTCTTTTGCCATTCTAATGCCATTATCTGCATTGAAGGGCTATTTAGACTGTCTTAGTAAGGTTGCTGGCTTGAAATTTAGCACTTGTAAAAAGATATTCGCTTATGAAATAAAAACACATTCTAAACAGTGTTTTGCCATTCTAATGCCATTATCTGCATTGAAGGGCTATTTAGACTGTCTTAGTAAGGTTGCTGGCTTGAAATTTAGCACTTGTAAAAAGATATTCGCTTATGAAATAAAAACACATTCTAAACAGTCTTTTGCCATTCTAATGCCATTATCTGCATTGAAGGGCTATTTAGACTGTCTTAGTAAGGTTGCTGGCTTGAAATTTAGCACTTGTAAAAAGATATTCGCTTATGAAATAAAAACACATTCTAAACAGTCTTTTGCCATTCTAATGCCATTGTCTGCATTGTAGGGCTATTTAGACTGTCTTAGTAAGGTTGCTGGCTTGAAATTTAGCACTTGTAAAAAGATATTCGCTTATGAAATAAAAACACATTCTAAACAGTCTTTTGCCATTCTAATGCCATTATCTGCATTGAAGGGCTATTTAGACTGTCTTAGTAAGGTTGCTGGCTTGAAATTTAGCACTTGTAAAAAGATATTCGCTTATGAAATAAAAACACATTCTAAACAGTCTTTTGCCATTCTAATGCCATTATCTGCATTGAAGGGCTATTTAGACTGTCTTAGTAAGGTTGCTGGCTTGAAATTTAGCACTTGTAAAAAGATATTCGCTTATGAAATAAAAACACATTCTAAACAGTCTTTTGCCATTCTAATGCCATTATCTGCATTGAAGGGCTATTTAGACTGTCTTAGTAAGGTTGCTGGCTTGAAATTTAGCACTTGTAAAAAGATATTCGCTTATGAAATAAAAACACATTCTAAACAGTGTTTTGCCATTCTAATGCCATTATCTGCATTGAAGGGCTATTTAGACTGTCTTAGTAAGGTTGCTGGCTTGAAATTTAGCACTTGTAAAAAGATATTCGCTTATGAAATAAAAACACATTCTAAACAGTCTTTTGCCATTCTAATGCCATTATCTGCATTGTAGGGCTATAGTAAGGTTGCAGGCTTGAAATTTAGCACTTGTAAAAAGATATTCGCTTATGAAATAAAAACACATTCTAAACAGTCTTTTGCCATTCTAATGCCATTATCTGCATTGAAGGGCTATTTAGACTGTCTTAGTAAGGTTGCTGGCTTGAAATTTAGCACTTGTAAAAAGATATTCGCTTATGAAATAAAAACACATTCTAACCAGTCTTTTGCCATTCTAATGCCATTATCTGCATTGTAGGGCTATTTAGACTGTCTTAGTAAGGTTGCTGGCTTGAAATTTAGCACTTGTAAAAAGATATTCGCTTATGAAATAAAAACACATTCTAAACAGTCTTTTGCCATTCTAATGCCATTATCTGCATTGTAGGGCTATTTAGACTGTCTTAGTAAGGTTGCTGGCTTGAAATTTAGCACTTGTAAAAAGATATTCGCTTATGAAATAAAAACACATTCTAAACAGTGTTTTGCCATTCTAATGCCATTATCTGCATTGTAGGGCTATAGTAAGGTTGCAGGCTTGAAATTTAGCACTTGTAAAAAGATATTCGCTTATGAAATAAAAACACATTCTAAACAGTCTTTTGCCATTCTAATGCCATTATCTGCATTGTAGGGCTATTTAGACTGTCTTAGTAAGGTTGCTGGCTTGAAATTTAGCACTTGTAAAAAGATATTCGCTTATGAAATAAAAACACATTCTAAACAGTGTTTTGCCATTCTAATGCCATTATCTGCATTGTAGGGCTATAGTAAGGTTGCTGGCTTGAAATTTAGCACTTGTAAAAAGATATTCGCTTATGAAATAAAAACACATTCTAAACAGTCTTTTGCCATTCTAATGCCATTATCTGCATTGTAGGGCTATAGTAAGGTTGCAGGCTTGAAATTTAGCACTTGTAAAAAGATATTCGCTTATGAAATAAAAACACATTCTAAACAGTCTTTTGCCATTCTAATGTCATTATCTGCATTGTAGGGCTATAGTAAGGTTGCTGGCTTGAAATTTAGCACTTGTAAAAAGATATTCGCTTATGAAATAAAAACACATTCTAAACAGTCTTTTGCCATTCTAATGCCATTATCTGCATTGTAGGGCTATAGTAAGGTTGCAGGCTTGAAATTTAGCACTTGTAAAAAGATATTCGCTTATGAAATAAAAACACATTCTAAACAGTCTTTTGCCATTCTAATGCCATTATCTGCATTGTAGGGCTATAGTAAGGTTGCAGGCTTGAAATTTAGCACTTGTAAAAAGATATTCGCTTATGAAATAAAAACACATTCTAAACAGTCTTTTGCCATTCTAATGCCATTATCTGCATTGTAGGGCTATTTAGACTGTCTTAGTAAGGTTGCTGGCTTGAAATTTAGCACTTGTAAAAAGATATTCGCTTATGAAATAAAAACACATTCTAAACAGTCTTTTGCCATTCTAATGCCATTATCTGCATTGAAGGGCTATTTAGACTGTCTTAGTAAGGTTGCTGGCTTGAAATTTAGCACTTGTAAAAAGATATTCGCTTATGAAATAAAAACACATTCTAAACAGTGTTTTGCCATTCTAATGCCATTATCTGCATTGTAGGGCTATAGTAAGGTTGCAGGCTTGAAATTTAGCACTTGTAAAAAGATATTCGCTTATGAAATAAAAACACATTCTAAACAGTCTTTTGCCATTCTAATGCCATTATCTGCATTGTAGGGCTATTTAGACTGTCTTAGTAAGGTTGCTGGCTTGAAATTTAGCACTTGTAAAAAGATATTCGCTTATGAAATAAAAACACATTCTAAACAGTTTTTTGCCATTCTAATGCCATTATCTGCATTGTAGGGCTATAGTAAGGTTGCAGGCTTGAAATTTAGCACTTGTAAAAAGATATTCGCTTATGAAATAAAAACACATTCTAAACAGTCTTTTGCCATTCTAATGCCATTATCTGCATTGTAGGGCTATTTAGACTGTCTTAGTAAGGTTGCTGGCTTGAAATTTAGCACTTGTAAAAAGATATTCGCTTATGAAATAAAAACACATTCTAAACAGTCTTTTGCCATTCTAATGCCATTATCTGCATTGAAGGGCTATTTAGACTGTCTTAGTAAGGTTGCTGGCTTGAAATTTAGCACTTGTAAAAAGATATTCGCTTATGAAATAAAAACACATTCTAAACAGTGTTTTGCCATTCTAATGCCATTATCTGCATTGTAGGGCTATAGTAAGGTTGCAGGCTTGAAATTTAGCACTTGTAAAAAGATATTCGCTTATGAAATAAAAACACATTCTAAACAGTCTTTTGCCATTCTAATGCCATTATCTGCATTGTAGGGCTATTTAGACTGTCTTAGTAAGGTTGCTGGCTTGAAATTTAGCACTTGTAAAAAGATATTCGCTTATGAAATAAAAACACATTCTAAACAGTGTTTTGCCATTCTAATGCCATTATCTGCATTGTAGGGCTATAGTAAGGTTGCAGGCTTGAAATTTAGCACTTGTAAAAAGATATTCGCTTATGAAATAAAAACACATTCTAAACAGTCTTTTGCCATTCTAATGCCATTATCTGCATTGTAGGGCTATTTAGACTGTCTTAGTAAGGTTGCTGGCTTGAAATTTAGCACTTGTAAAAAGATATTCGCTTATGAAATAAAAACACATTCTAAACAGTCTTTTGCCATTCTAATGCCATTATCTGCATTGTAGGGCTATTTAGACTGTCTTAGTAAGGTTGCTGGCTTGAAATTTAGCACTTGTAAAAAGATATTCGCTTATGAAATAAAAACACATTCTAAACAGTCTTTTGCCATTCTAATGCCATTATCTGCATTGTAGGGCTATAGTAAGGTTGCAGGCTTGAAATTTAGCACTTGTAAAAAGATATTCGCTTATGAAATAAAAACACATTCTAAACAGTCTTTTGCCATTCTAATGCCATTATCTGCATTGAAGGGCTATTTAGACTGTCTTAGTAAGGTTGCAGGCTTGAAATTTAGCACTTGTAAAAAGATATTCGCTTATGAAATAAAAACACATTCTAAACAGTCTTTTGCCATTCTAATGCCATTATCTGCATTGTAGGGCTATTTAGACTGTCTTAGTAAGGTTGCTGGCTTGAAATTTAGCACTTGTAAAAAGATATTCGCTTATGAAATAAAAACACATTCTAAACAGTGTTTTGCCATTCTAATGCCATTATCTGCATTGTAGGGCTATAGTAAGGTTGCAGGCTTGAAATTTAGCACTTGTAAAAAGATATTCGCTTATGAAATAAAAACACATTCTAAACAGTCTTTTGCCATTCTAATGCCATTATCTGCATTGTAGGGCTATTTAGACTGTCTTAGTAAGGTTGCTGGCTTGAAATTTAGCACTTGTAAAAAGATATTCGCTTATGAAATAAAAACACATTCTAAACAGTGTTTTGCCATTCTAATGCCATTATCTGCATTGTAGGGCTATAGTAAGGTTGCTGGCTTGAAATTTAGCACTTGTAAAAAGATATTCGCGTATGAAATAAAAACACATTCTAAACAGTCTTTTGCCATTCTAATGCCATTATCTGCATTGTAGGGCTATAGTAAGGTTGCAGGCTTGAAATTTAGCACTTGTAAAAAGATATTCGCTTATGAAATAAAAACACATTCTAAACAGTCTTTTGCCATTCTAATGCCATTATCTGCATTGTAGGGCTATAGTAAGGTTGCTGGCTTGAAATTTAGCACTTGTAAAAAGATATTCGCTTATGAAATAAAAACACATTCTAAACAGTCTTTTGCCATTCTAATGCCATTATCTGCATTGTAGGGCTATAGTAAGGTTGCAGGCTTGAAATTTAGCACTTGTAAAAAGATATTCGCTTATGAAATAAAAACACATTCTAAACAGTCTTTTGCCATTCTAATGCCATTATCTGCATTGTAGGGCTATAGTAAGGTTGCAGGCTTGAAATTTAGCACTTGTAAAAAGATATTCGCTTATGAAATAAAAACACATTCTAAACAGTCTTTTGCCATTCTAATGCCATTATCTGCATTGTAGGGCTATTTAGACTGTCTTAGTAAGGTTGCAGGCTTGAAATTTAGCACTTGTAAAAAGATATTCGCTTATGAAATAAAAACACATTCTAAACAGTCTTTTGCCATTCTAATGCCATTATCTGCATTGTAGGGCTATTTAGACTGTCTTAGTAAGGTTGCTGGCTTGAAATTTAGCACTTGTAAAAAGATATTCGCTTATGAAATAAAAACACATTCTAAACAGTCTTTTGCCATTCTAATGCCATTATCTGCATTGAAGGGCTATTTAGACTGTCTTAGTAAGGTTGCTGGCTTGAAATTTAGCACTTGTAAAAAGATATTCGCTTATGAAATAAAAACACATTCTAAACAGTGTTTTGCCATTCTAATGCCATTATCTGCATTGTAGGGCTATAGTAAGGTTGCAGGCTTGAAATTTAGCACTTGTAAAAAGATATTCGCTTATGAAATAAAAACACATTCTAAACAGTCTTTTGCCATTCTAATGCCATTATCTGCATTGTAGGGCTATTTAGACTGTCTTAGTAAGGTTGCTGGCTTGAAATTTAGCACTTGTAAAAAGATATTCGCTTATGAAATAAAAACACATTCTAAACAGTCTTTTGCCATTCTAATGCCATTATCTGCATTGTAGGGCTATAGTAAGGTTGCAGGCTTGAAATTTAGCACTTGTAAAAAGATATTCGCTTATGAAATAAAAACACATTCTAAACAGTCTTTTGCCATTCTAATGCCATTATCTGCATTGAAGGGCTATTTAGACTGTCTTAGTAAGGTTGCTGGCTTGAAATTTAGCACTTGTAAAAAGATATTCGCTTATGAAATAAAAACACATTCTAAACAGTCTTTTGCCATTCTAATGCCATTATCTGCATTGAAGGGCTATTTAGACTGTCTTAGTAAGGTTGCTGGCTTGAAATTTAGCACTTGTAAAAAGATATTCGCTTATGAAATAAAAACACATTCTAAACAGTCTTTTGCCATTCTAATGCCATTATCTGCATTGTAGGGCTATAGTAAGGTTGCAGGCTTGAAATTTAGCACTTGTAAAAAGATATTCGCTTATGAAATAAAAACACATTCTAAACAGTCTTTTGCCATTCTAATGCCATTATCTGCATTGAAGGGCTATTTAGACTGTCTTAGTAAGGTTGCTGGCTTGAAATTTAGCACTTGTAAAAAGATATTCGCTTATGAAATAAAAACACATTCTAAACAGTCTTTTGCCATTCTAATGCCATTATCTGCATTGAAGGGCTATTTAGACTGTCTTAGTAAGGTTGCTGGCTTGAAATTTAGCACTTGTAAAAAGATATTCGCTTATGAAATAAAAACACATTCTAAACAGTCTTTTGCCATTCTAATGCCATTATCTGCATTGTAGGGCTATAGTAAGGTTGCAGGCTTGAAATTTAGCACTTGTAAAAAGATATTCGCTTATGAAATAAAAACACATTCTAAACAGTCTTTTGCCATTCTAATGCCATTATCTGCATTGTAGGGCTATTTAGACTGTCTTAGTAAGGTTGCTGGCTTGAAATTTAGCACTTGTAAAAAGATATTCGCTTATGAAATAAAAACACATTCTAAACAGTGTTTTGCCATTCTAATGCCATTATCTGCATTGTAGGGCTATAGTAAGGTTGCTGGCTTGAAATTTAGCACTTGTAAAAAGATATTCGCTTATGAAATAAAAACACATTCTAAACAGTCTTTTGCCATTCTAATGCCATTATCTGCATTGAAGGGCTATTTAGACTGTCTTAGTAAGGTTGCTGGCTTGAAATTTAGCACTTGTAAAAAGATATTCGCTTATGAAATAAAAACACATTCTAACCAGTCTTTTGCCATTCTAATGCCATTATCTGCATTGTAGGGCTATTTAGACTGTCTTAGTAAGGTTGCTGGCTTGAAATTTAGCACTTGTAAAAAGATATTCGCTTATGAAATAAAAACACATTCTAAACAGTCTTTTGCCATTCTAATGCCATTATCTGCATTGTAGGGCTATTTAGACTGTCTTAGTAAGGTTGCTGGCTTGAAATTTAGCACTTGTAAAAAGATATTCGCTTATGAAATAAAAACACATTCTAAACAGTGTTTTGCCATTCTAATGCCATTATCTGCATTGTAGGGCTATAGTAAGGTTGCAGGCTTGAAATTTAGCACTTGTAAAAAGATATTCGCTTATGAAATAAAAACACATTCTAAACAGTCTTTTGCCATTCTAATGCCATTATCTGCATTGTAGGGCTATTTAGACTGTCTTAGTAAGGTTGCTGGCTTGAAATTTAGCACTTGTAAAAAGATATTCGCTTATGAAATAAAAACACATTCTAAACAGTGTTTTGCCATTCTAATGCCATTATCTGCATTGTAGGGCTATAGTAAGGTTGCTGGCTTGAAATTTAGCACTTGTAAAAAGATATTCGCTTATGAAATAAAAACACATTCTAAACAGTCTTTTGCCATTCTAATGCCATTATCTGCATTGTAGGGCTATAGTAAGGTTGCAGGCTTGAAATTTAGCACTTGTAAAAAGATATTCGCTTATGAAATAAAAACACATTCTAAACAGTCTTTTGCCATTCTAATGTCATTATCTGCATTGTAGGGCTATAGTAAGGTTGCTGGCTTGAAATTTAGCACTTGTAAAAAGATATTCGCTTATGAAATAAAAACACATTCTAAACAGTCTTTTGCCATTCTAATGCCATTATCTGCATTGTAGGGCTATAGTAAGGTTGCAGGCTTGAAATTTAGCACTTGTAAAAAGATATTCGCTTATGAAATAAAAACACATTCTAAACAGTCTTTTGCCATTCTAATGCCATTATCTGCATTGTAGGGCTATAGTAAGGTTGCAGGCTTGAAATTTAGCACTTGTAAAAAGATATTCGCTTATGAAATAAAAACACATTCTAAACAGTCTTTTGCCATTCTAATGCCATTATCTGCATTGTAGGGCTATTTAGACTGTCTTAGTAAGGTTGCTGGCTTGAAATTTAGCACTTGTAAAAAGATATTCGCTTATGAAATAAAAACACATTCTAAACAGTCTTTTGCCATTCTAATGCCATTATCTGCATTGAAGGGCTATTTAGACTGTCTTAGTAAGGTTGCTGGCTTGAAATTTAGCACTTGTAAAAAGATATTCGCTTATGAAATAAAAACACATTCTAAACAGTGTTTTGCCATTCTAATGCCATTATCTGCATTGTAGGGCTATAGTAAGGTTGCAGGCTTGAAATTTAGCACTTGTAAAAAGATATTCGCTTATGAAATAAAAACACATTCTAAACAGTCTTTTGCCATTCTAATGCCATTATCTGCATTGTAGGGCTATTTAGACTGTCTTAGTAAGGTTGCTGGCTTGAAATTTAGCACTTGTAAAAAGATATTCGCTTATGAAATAAAAACACATTCTAAACAGTTTTTTGCCATTCTAATGCCATTATCTGCATTGTAGGGCTATAGTAAGGTTGCAGGCTTGAAATTTAGCACTTGTAAAAAGATATTCGCTTATGAAATAAAAACACATTCTAAACAGTCTTTTGCCATTCTAATGCCATTATCTGCATTGTAGGGCTATTTAGACTGTCTTAGTAAGGTTGCTGGCTTGAAATTTAGCACTTGTAAAAAGATATTCGCTTATGAAATAAAAACACATTCTAAACAGTCTTTTGCCATTCTAATGCCATTATCTGCATTGAAGGGCTATTTAGACTGTCTTAGTAAGGTTGCTGGCTTGAAATTTAGCACTTGTAAAAAGATATTCGCTTATGAAATAAAAACACATTCTAAACAGTGTTTTGCCATTCTAATGCCATTATCTGCATTGTAGGGCTATAGTAAGGTTGCAGGCTTGAAATTTAGCACTTGTAAAAAGATATTCGCTTATGAAATAAAAACACATTCTAAACAGTCTTTTGCCATTCTAATGCCATTATCTGCATTGTAGGGCTATTTAGACTGTCTTAGTAAGGTTGCTGGCTTGAAATTTAGCACTTGTAAAAAGATATTCGCTTATGAAATAAAAACACATTCTAAACAGTGTTTTGCCATTCTAATGCCATTATCTGCATTGTAGGGCTATAGTAAGGTTGCAGGCTTGAAATTTAGCACTTGTAAAAAGATATTCGCTTATGAAATAAAAACACATTCTAAACAGTCTTTTGCCATTCTAATGCCATTATCTGCATTGTAGGGCTATTTAGACTGTCTTAGTAAGGTTGCTGGCTTGAAATTTAGCACTTGTAAAAAGATATTCGCTTATGAAATAAAAACACATTCTAAACAGTCTTTTGCCATTCTAATGCCATTATCTGCATTGTAGGGCTATTTAGACTGTCTTAGTAAGGTTGCTGGCTTGAAATTTAGCACTTGTAAAAAGATATTCGCTTATGAAATAAAAACACATTCTAAACAGTCTTTTGCCATTCTAATGCCATTATCTGCATTGTAGGGCTATAGTAAGGTTGCAGGCTTGAAATTTAGCACTTGTAAAAAGATATTCGCTTATGAAATAAAAACACATTCTAAACAGTCTTTTGCCATTCTAATGCCATTATCTGCATTGAAGGGCTATTTAGACTGTCTTAGTAAGGTTGCAGGCTTGAAATTTAGCACTTGTAAAAAGATATTCGCTTATGAAATAAAAACACATTCTAAACAGTCTTTTGCCATTCTAATGCCATTATCTGCATTGTAGGGCTATTTAGACTGTCTTAGTAAGGTTGCTGGCTTGAAATTTAGCACTTGTAAAAAGATATTCGCTTATGAAATAAAAACACATTCTAAACAGTGTTTTGCCATTCTAATGCCATTATCTGCATTGTAGGGCTATAGTAAGGTTGCAGGCTTGAAATTTAGCACTTGTAAAAAGATATTCGCTTATGAAATAAAAACACATTCTAAACAGTCTTTTGCCATTCTAATGCCATTATCTGCATTGTAGGGCTATTTAGACTGTCTTAGTAAGGTTGCTGGCTTGAAATTTAGCACTTGTAAAAAGATATTCGCTTATGAAATAAAAACACATTCTAAACAGTGTTTTGCCATTCTAATGCCATTATCTGCATTGTAGGGCTATAGTAAGGTTGCTGGCTTGAAATTTAGCACTTGTAAAAAGATATTCGCGTATGAAATAAAAACACATTCTAAACAGTCTTTTGCCATTCTAATGCCATTATCTGCATTGTAGGGCTATAGTAAGGTTGCAGGCTTGAAATTTAGCACTTGTAAAAAGATATTCGCTTATGAAATAAAAACACATTCTAAACAGTCTTTTGCCATTCTAATGCCATTATCTGCATTGTAGGGCTATAGTAAGGTTGCTGGCTTGAAATTTAGCACTTGTAAAAAGATATTCGCTTATGAAATAAAAACACATTCTAAACAGTCTTTTGCCATTCTAATGCCATTATCTGCATTGTAGGGCTATAGTAAGGTTGCAGGCTTGAAATTTAGCACTTGTAAAAAGATATTCGCTTATGAAATAAAAACACATTCTAAACAGTCTTTTGCCATTCTAATGCCATTATCTGCATTGTAGGGCTATAGTAAGGTTGCAGGCTTGAAATTTAGCACTTGTAAAAAGATATTCGCTTATGAAATAAAAACACATTCTAAACAGTCTTTTGCCATTCTAATGCCATTATCTGCATTGTAGGGCTATTTAGACTGTCTTAGTAAGGTTGCAGGCTTGAAATTTAGCACTTGTAAAAAGATATTCGCTTATGAAATAAAAACACATTCTAAACAGTCTTTTGCCATTCTAATGCCATTATCTGCATTGTAGGGCTATTTAGACTGTCTTAGTAAGGTTGCTGGCTTGAAATTTAGCACTTGTAAAAAGATATTCGCTTATGAAATAAAAACACATTCTAAACAGTCTTTTGCCATTCTAATGCCATTATCTGCATTGAAGGGCTATTTAGACTGTCTTAGTAAGGTTGCTGGCTTGAAATTTAGCACTTGTAAAAAGATATTCGCTTATGAAATAAAAACACATTCTAAACAGTGTTTTGCCATTCTAATGCCATTATCTGCATTGTAGGGCTATAGTAAGGTTGCAGGCTTGAAATTTAGCACTTGTAAAAAGATATTCGCTTATGAAATAAAAACACATTCTAAACAGTCTTTTGCCATTCTAATGCCATTATCTGCATTGTAGGGCTATTTAGACTGTCTTAGTAAGGTTGCTGGCTTGAAATTTAGCACTTGTAAAAAGATATTCGCTTATGAAATAAAAACACATTCTAAACAGTCTTTTGCCATTCTAATGCCATTATCTGCATTGTAGGGCTATAGTAAGGTTGCAGGCTTGAAATTTAGCACTTGTAAAAAGATATTCGCTTATGAAATAAAAACACATTCTAAACAGTCTTTTGCCATTCTAATGCCATTATCTGCATTGAAGGGCTATTTAGACTGTCTTAGTAAGGTTGCTGGCTTGAAATTTAGCACTTGTAAAAAGATATTCGCTTATGAAATAAAAACACATTCTAAACAGTCTTTTGCCATTCTAATGCCATTATCTGCATTGAAGGGCTATTTAGACTGTCTTAGTAAGGTTGCTGGCTTGAAATTTAGCACTTGTAAAAAGATATTCGCTTATGAAATAAAAACACATTCTAAACAGTCTTTTGCCATTCTAATGCCATTATCTGCATTGTAGGGCTATAGTAAGGTTGCAGGCTTGAAATTTAGCACTTGTAAAAAGATATTCGCTTATGAAATAAAAACACATTCTAAACAGTCTTTTGCCATTCTAATGCCATTATCTGCATTGAAGGGCTATTTAGACTGTCTTAGTAAGGTTGCTGGCTTGAAATTTAGCACTTGTAAAAAGATATTCGCTTATGAAATAAAAACACATTCTAAACAGTCTTTTGCCATTCTAATGCCATTATCTGCATTGAAGGGCTATTTAGACTGTCTTAGTAAGGTTGCTGGCTTGAAATTTAGCACTTGTAAAAAGATATTCGCTTATGAAATAAAAACACATTCTAAACAGTCTTTTGCCATTCTAATGCCATTATCTGCATTGTAGGGCTATAGTAAGGTTGCAGGCTTGAAATTTAGCACTTGTAAAAAGATATTCGCTTATGAAATAAAAACACATTCTAAACAGTCTTTTGCCATTCTAATGCCATTATCTGCATTGTAGGGCTATTTAGACTGTCTTAGTAAGGTTGCTGGCTTGAAATTTAGCACTTGTAAAAAGATATTCGCTTATGAAATAAAAACACATTCTAAACAGTGTTTTGCCATTCTAATGCCATTATCTGCATTGTAGGGCTATAGTAAGGTTGCTGGCTTGAAATTTAGCACTTGTAAAAAGATATTCGCTTATGAAATAAAAACACATTCTAAACAGTCTTTTGCCATTCTAATGCCATTATCTGCATTGTAGGGCTATAGTAAGGTTGCAGGCTTGAAATTTAGCACTTGTAAAAAGATATTCGCTTATGAAATAAAAACACATTCTAAACAGTCTTTTGCCATTCTAATGCCATTATCTGCATTGTAGGGCTATAGTAAGGTTGCTGGCTTGAAATTTAGCACTTGTAAAAAGATATTCGCTTATGAAATAAAAACACATTCTAAACAGTCTTTTGCCATTCTAATGCCATTATCTGCATTGAAGGGCTATTTAGACTGTCTTAGTAAGGTTGCTGGCTTGAAATTTAGCACTTGTAAAAAGATATTCGCTTATGAAATAAAAACACATTCTAAACAGTCTTTTGCCATTCTAATGCCATTATCTGCATTGAAGGGCTATTTAGACTGTCTTAGTAAGGTTGCTGGCTTGAAATTTAGCACTTGTAAAAAGATATTCGCTTATGAAATAAAAACACATTCTAAACAGTCTTTTGCCATTCTAATGCCATTATCTGCATTGTAGGGCTATTTAGACTGTCTTAGTAAGGTTGCTGGCTTGAAATTTAGCACTTGTAAAAAGATATTCGCTTATGAAATAAAAACACATTCTAAACAGTCTTTTGCCATTCTAATGCCATTATCTGCATTGTAGGGCTATAGTAAGGTTGCAGGCTTGAAATTTAGCACTTGTAAAAAGATATTCGCTTATGAAATAAAAACACATTCTAAACAGTCTTTTGCCATTCTAATGCCATTATCTGCATTGTAGGGCTATAGTAAGGTTGCTGGCTTGAAATTTAGCACTTGTAAAAAGATATTCGCTTATGAAATAAAAACACATTCTAAACAGTCTTTTGCCATTCTAATGCCATTATCTGCATTGTAGGGCTATTTAGACTGTCTTAGTAAGGTTGCTGGCTTGAAATTTAGCACTTGTAAAAAGATATTCGCTTATGAAATAAAAACACATTCTAAACAGTCTTTTGCCATTCTAATGCCATTATCTGCATTGAAGGGCTATTTAGACTGTCTTAGTAAGGTTGCTGGCTTGAAATTTAGCACTTGTAAAAAGATATTCGCTTATGAAATAAAAACACATTCTAAACAGTCTTTTGCCATTCTAATGCCATTATCTGCATTGAAGGGCTATTTAGACTGTCTTAGTAAGGTTGCTGGCTTGAAATTTAGCACTTGTAAAAAGATATTCGCTTATGAAATAAAAACACATTCTAAACAGTCTTTTGCCATTCTAATGCCATTATCTGCATTGTAGGGCTATTTAGACTGTCTTAGTAAGGTTGCTGGCTTGAAATTTAGCACTTGTAAAAAGATATTCGCTTATGAAATAAAAACACATTCTAAACAGTCTTTTGCCATTCTAATGCCATTATCTGCATTGAAGGGCTATTTAGACTGTCTTAGTAAGGTTGCTGGCTTGAAATTTAGCACTTGTAAAAAGATATTCGCTTATGAAATAAAAACACATTCTAAACAGTCTTTTGCCATTCTAATGCCATTATCTGCATTGAAGGGCTATTTAGACTGTCTTAGTAAGGTTGCTGGCTTGAAATTTAGCACTTGTAAAAAGATATTCGCTTATGAAATAAAAACACATTCTAAACAGTCTTTTGCCATTCTAATGCCATTATCTGCATTGTAGGGCTATTTAGACTGTCTTAGTAAGGTTGCTGGCTTGAAATTTAGCACTTGTAAAAAGATATTCGCTTATGAAATAAAAACACATTCTAAACAGTCTTTTGCCATTCTAATGCCATTATCTGCATTGTAGGGCTATTTAGACTGTCTTAGTAAGGTTGCTGGCTTGAAATTTAGCACTTGTAAAAAGATATTCGCTTATGAAATAAAAACACATTCTAAACAGTGTTTTGCCATTCTAATGCCATTATCTGCATTGAAGGGCTATTTAGACTGTCTTAGTAAGGTTGCTGGCTTGAAATTTAGCACTTGTAAAAAGATATTCGCTTATGAAATAAAAACACATTCTAAACAGTCTTTTGCCATTCTAATGCCATTATCTGCATTGTAGGGCTATAGTAAGGTTGCAGGCTTGAAATTTAGCACTTGTAAAAAGATATTCGCTTATGAAATAAAAACACATTCTAAACAGTCTTTTGCCATTCTAATGCCATTATCTGCATTGTAGGGCTATACTATTGTAAGGTTGCAGGCTTGAAATTTAGCACTTGTAAAAAGATATTCGCTTATGAAATAAAAACACATTCTAAACAGTCTTTTGCCATTCTAATGCCATTATCTGCATTGTAGGGCTATTTAGACTGTCTTAGTAAGGTTGCTGGCTTGAAATTTAGCACTTGTAAAAAGATATTCGCTTATGAAATAAAAAACACATTCTAAACAGTCTTTTGCCATTCTAATGCCATTATCTGCATTGAAGGGCTATTTAGACTGTCTTGGTAAGGTTGCTGGCTTGAAATTTAGCACTTGTAAAAAGATATTCGCTTATGAAATAAAAACACATTCTAAACAGTGTTTTGCCATTCTAATGCCATTATCTGCATTGAAGGGCTATTTAGACTGTCTTAGTAAGGTTGCTGGCTTGAAATTTAGCACTTGTAAAAAGATATTCGCTTATGAAATAAAAACACATTCTAAACAGTCTTTTGCCATTCTAATGCCATTATCTGCATTGTAGGGCTATTTAGACTGTCTTAGTAAGGTTGCTGGCTTGAAATTTAGCACTTGTAAAAAGATATTCGCTTATGAAATAAAAACACATTCTAAACAGTCTTTTGCCATTCTAATGCCATTATCTGCATTGTAGGGCTATAGTAAGGTTGCAGGCTTGAAATTTAGCACTTGTAAAAAGATATTCGCTTATGAAATAAAAACACATTCTAAACAGTGTTTTGCCATTCTAATGCCATTATCTGCATTGTAGGGCTATAGTAAGGTTGCTGGCTTGAAATTTAGCACTTGTAAAAAGATATTCGCTTATGAAATAAAAACACATTCTAAACAGTCTTTTGCCATTCTAATGCCATTATCTGCATTGTAGGGCTATAGTAAGGTTGCAGGCTTGAAATTTAGCACTTGTAAAAAGATATTTGCTTATGAAATAAAAACACATTCTAAACAGTCTTTTGCCATTCTAATGCCATTATCTGCATTGTAGGGCTATAGTAAGGTTGCTGGCTTGAAATTTAGCACTTGTAAAAAGATATTCGCTTATGAAATAAAAACACATTCTAAACAGTCTTTTGCCATTCTAATGCCATTATCTGCATTGAAGGGCTATTTAGACTGTCTTAGTAAGGTTGCTGGCTTGAAATTTAGCACTTGTAAAAAGATATTCGCTTATGAAATAAAAACACATTCTAAACAGTCTTTTGCCATTCTAATGCCATTATCTGCATTGAAGGGCTATTTAGACTGTCTTAGTAAGGTTGCTGGCTTGAAATTTAGCACTTGTAAAAAGATATTCGCTTATGAAATAAAAACACATTCTAAACAGTCTTTTGCCATTCTAATGCCATTATCTGCATTGTAGGGCTATTTAGACTGTCTTAGTAAGGTTGCTGGCTTGAAATTTAGCACTTGTAAAAAGATATTCGCTTATGAAATAAAAACACATTCTAAACAGTGTTTTGCCATTCTAATGCCATTATCTGCATTGAAGGGCTATTTAGACTGTCTTAGTAAGGTTGCTGGCTTGAAATTTAGCACTTGTAAAAAGATATTCGCTTATGAAATAAAAACACATTCTAAACAGTGTTTTGCCATTCTAATGCCATTATCTGCATTGAAGGGCTATTTAGACTGTCTTAGTAAGGTTGCTGGCTTGAAATTTAGCACTTGTAAAAAGATATTCGCTTATGAAATAAAAACACATTCTAAACAGTCTTTTGCCATTCTAATGCCATTATCTGCATTGTAGGGCTATTTAGACTGTCTTAGTAAGGTTGCTGGCTTGAAATTTAGCACTTGTAAAAAGATATTCGCTTATGAAATAAAAACACATTCTAAACAGTCTTTTGCCATTCTAATGCCATTATCTGCATTGTAGGGCTATAGTAAGGTTGCAGGCTTGAAATTTAGCACTTGTAAAAAGATATTCGCTTATGAAATAAAAACACATTCTAAACAGTGTTTTGCCATTCTAATGCCATTATCTGCATTGTAGGGCTATAGTAAGGTTGCTGGCTTGAAATTTAGCACTTGTAAAAAGATATTCGCTTATGAAATAAAAACACATTCTAAACAGTCTTTTGCCATTCTAATGCCATTATCTGCATTGTAGGGCTATAGTAAGGTTGCAGGCTTGAAATTTAGCACTTGTAAAAAGATATTTGCTTATGAAATAAAAACACATTCTAAACAGTCTTTTGCCATTCTAATGCCATTATCTGCATTGTAGGGCTATAGTAAGGTTGCTGGCTTGAAATTTAGCACTTGTAAAAAGATATTCGCTTATGAAATAAAAACACATTCTAAACAGTCTTTTGCCATTCTAATGCCATTATCTGCATTGAAGGGCTATTTAGACTGTCTTAGTAAGGTTGCTGGCTTGAAATTTAGCACTTGTAAAAAGATATTCGCTTATGAAATAAAAACACATTCTAAACAGTCTTTTGCCATTCTAATGCCATTATCTGCATTGAAGGGCTATTTAGACTGTCTTAGTAAGGTTGCTGGCTTGAAATTTAGCACTTGTAAAAAGATATTCGCTTATGAAATAAAAACACATTCTAAACAGTGTTTTGCCATTCTAATGCCATTATCTGCATTGAAGGGCTATTTAGACTGTCTTAGTAAGGTTGCTGGCTTGAAATTTAGCACTTGTAAAAAGATATTCGCTTATGAAATAAAAACACATTCTAAACAGTCTTTTGCCATTCTAATGCCATTATCTGCATTGTAGGGCTATAGTAAGGTTGCAGGCTTGAAATTTAGCACTTGTAAAAAGATATTCGCTTATGAAATAAAAACACATTCTAAACAGTCTTTTGCCATTCTAATGCCATTATCTGCATTGTAGGGCTATAGTAAGGTTGCAGGCTTGAAATTTAGCACTTGTAAAAAGATATTCGCTTATGAAATAAAAACACATTCTAAACAGTCTTTTGCCATTCTAATGCCATTATCTGCATTGTAGGGCTATTTAGACTGTCTTAGTAAGGTTGCTGGCTTGAAATTTAGCACTTGTAAAAAGATATTCGCTTATGAAATAAAAAACACATTCTAAACAGTCTTTTGCCATTCTAATGCCATTATCTGCATTGAAGGGCTATTTAGACTGTCTTGGTAAGGTTGCTGGCTTGAAATTTAGCACTTGTAAAAAGATATTCGCTTATGAAATAAAAACACATTCTAAACAGTGTTTTGCCATTCTAATGCCATTATCTGCATTGAAGGGCTATTTAGACTGTCTTAGTAAGGTTGCTGGCTTGAAATTTAGCACTTGTAAAAAGATATTCGCTTATGAAATAAAAACACATTCTAAACAGTCTTTTGCCATTCTAATGCCATTATCTGCATTGTAGGGCTATTTAGACTGTCTTAGTAAGGTTGCTGGCTTGAAATTTAGCACTTGTAAAAAGATATTCGCTTATGAAATAAAAACACATTCTAAACAGTCTTTTGCCATTCTAATGCCATTATCTGCATTGTAGGGCTATAGTAAGGTTGCAGGCTTGAAATTTAGCACTTGTAAAAAGATATTCGCTTATGAAATAAAAACACATTCTAAACAGTGTTTTGCCATTCTAATGCCATTATCTGCATTGTAGGGCTATAGTAAGGTTGCTGGCTTGAAATTTAGCACTTGTAAAAAGATATTCGCTTATGAAATAAAAACACATTCTAAACAGTCTTTTGCCATTCTAATGCCATTATCTGCATTGTAGGGCTATAGTAAGGTTGCAGGCTTGAAATTTAGCACTTGTAAAAAGATATTTGCTTATGAAATAAAAACACATTCTAAACAGTCTTTTGCCATTCTAATGCCATTATCTGCATTGTAGGGCTATAGTAAGGTTGCTGGCTTGAAATTTAGCACTTGTAAAAAGATATTCGCTTATGAAATAAAAACACATTCTAAACAGTCTTTTGCCATTCTAATGCCATTATCTGCATTGAAGGGCTATTTAGACTGTCTTAGTAAGGTTGCTGGCTTGAAATTTAGCACTTGTAAAAAGATATTCGCTTATGAAATAAAAACACATTCTAAACAGTGTTTTGCCATTCTAATGCCATTATCTGCATTGAAGGGCTATTTAGACTGTCTTAGTAAGGTTGCTGGCTTGAAATTTAGCACTTGTAAAAAGATATTCGCTTATGAAATAAAAACACATTCTAAACAGTCTTTTGCCATTCTAATGCCATTATCTGCATTGTAGGGCTATAGTAAGGTTGCAGGCTTGAAATTTAGCACTTGTAAAAAGATATTCGCTTATGAAATAAAAACACATTCTAAACAGTCTTTTGCCATTCTAATGCCATTATCTGCATTGTAGGGCTATAGTAAGGTTGCAGGCTTGAAATTTAGCACTTGTAAAAAGATATTCGCTTATGAAATAAAAACACATTCTAAACAGTCTTTTGCCATTCTAATGCCATTATCTGCATTGTAGGGCTATTTAGACTGTCTTAGTAAGGTTGCTGGCTTGAAATTTAGCACTTGTAAAAAGATATTCGCTTATGAAATAAAAAACACATTCTAAACAGTCTTTTGCCATTCTAATGCCATTATCTGCATTGAAGGGCTATTTAGACTGTCTTGGTAAGGTTGCTGGCTTGAAATTTAGCACTTGTAAAAAGATATTCGCTTATGAAATAAAAACACATTCTAAACAGTGTTTTGCCATTCTAATGCCATTATCTGCATTGAAGGGCTATTTAGACTGTCTTAGTAAGGTTGCTGGCTTGAAATTTAGCACTTGTAAAAAGATATTCGCTTATGAAATAAAAACACATTCTAAACAGTCTTTTGCCATTCTAATGCCATTATCTGCATTGTAGGGCTATTTAGACTGTCTTAGTAAGGTTGCTGGCTTGAAATTTAGCACTTGTAAAAAGATATTCGCTTATGAAATAAAAACACATTCTAAACAGTCTTTTGCCATTCTAATGCCATTATCTGCATTGTAGGGCTATAGTAAGGTTGCAGGCTTGAAATTTAGCACTTGTAAAAAGATATTCGCTTATGAAATAAAAACACATTCTAAACAGTGTTTTGCCATTCTAATGCCATTATCTGCATTGTAGGGCTATAGTAAGGTTGCTGGCTTGAAATTTAGCACTTGTAAAAAGATATTCGCTTATGAAATAAAAACACATTCTAAACAGTCTTTTGCCATTCTAATGCCATTATCTGCATTGTAGGGCTATAGTAAGGTTGCAGGCTTGAAATTTAGCACTTGTAAAAAGATATTTGCTTATGAAATAAAAACACATTCTAAACAGTCTTTTGCCATTCTAATGCCATTATCTGCATTGTAGGGCTATAGTAAGGTTGCTGGCTTGAAATTTAGCACTTGTAAAAAGATATTCGCTTATGAAATAAAAACACATTCTAAACAGTCTTTTGCCATTCTAATGCCATTATCTGCATTGAAGGGCTATTTAGACTGTCTTAGTAAGGTTGCTGGCTTGAAATTTAGCACTTGTAAAAAGATATTCGCTTATGAAATAAAAACACATTCTAAACAGTCTTTTGCCATTCTAATGCCATTATCTGCATTGAAGGGCTATTTAGACTGTCTTAGTAAGGTTGCTGGCTTGAAATTTAGCACTTGTAAAAAGATATTCGCTTATGAAATAAAAACACATTCTAAACAGTCTTTTGCCATTCTAATGCCATTATCTGCATTGAAGGGCTATTTAGACTGTCTTAGTAAGGTTGCTGGCTTGAAATTTAGCACTTGTAAAAAGATATTCGCTTATGAAATAAAAACACATTCTAAACAGTCTTTTGCCATTCTAATGCCATTATCTGCATTGTAGGGCTATTTAGACTGTCTTAGTAAGGTTGCTGGCTTGAAATTTAGCACTTGTAAAAAGATATTCGCTTATGAAATAAAAACACATTCTAAACAGTGTTTTGCCATTCTAATGCCATTATCTGCATTGAAGGGCTATTTAGACTGTCTTAGTAAGGTTGCTGGCTTGAAATTTAGCACTTGTAAAAAGATATTCGCTTATGAAATAAAAACACATTCTAAACAGTGTTTTGCCATTCTAATGCCATTATCTGCATTGAAGGGCTATTTAGACTGTCTTAGTAAGGTTGCTGGCTTGAAATTTAGCACTTGTAAAAAGATATTCGCTTATGAAATAAAAACACATTCTAAACAGTCTTTTGCCATTCTAATGCCATTATCTGCATTGTAGGGCTATTTAGACTGTCTTAGTAAGGTTGCTGGCTTGAAATTTAGCACTTGTAAAAAGATATTCGCTTATGAAATAAAAACACATTCTAAACAGTCTTTTGCCATTCTAATGCCATTATCTGCATTGTAGGGCTATAGTAAGGTTGCAGGCTTGAAATTTAGCACTTGTAAAAAGATATTCGCTTATGAAATAAAAACACATTCTAAACAGTGTTTTGCCATTCTAATGCCATTATCTGCATTGTAGGGCTATAGTAAGGTTGCTGGCTTGAAATTTAGCACTTGTAAAAAGATATTCGCTTATGAAATAAAAACACATTCTAAACAGTCTTTTGCCATTCTAATGCCATTATCTGCATTGTAGGGCTATAGTAAGGTTGCAGGCTTGAAATTTAGCACTTGTAAAAAGATATTTGCTTATGAAATAAAAACACATTCTAAACAGTCTTTTGCCATTCTAATGCCATTATCTGCATTGTAGGGCTATAGTAAGGTTGCTGGCTTGAAATTTAGCACTTGTAAAAAGATATTCGCTTATGAAATAAAAACACATTCTAAACAGTCTTTTGCCATTCTAATGCCATTATCTGCATTGAAGGGCTATTTAGACTGTCTTAGTAAGGTTGCTGGCTTGAAATTTAGCACTTGTAAAAAGATATTCGCTTATGAAATAAAAACACATTCTAAACAGTCTTTTGCCATTCTAATGCCATTATCTGCATTGAAGGGCTATTTAGACTGTCTTAGTAAGGTTGCTGGCTTGAAATTTAGCACTTGTAAAAAGATATTCGCTTATGAAATAAAAACACATTCTAAACAGTCTTTTGCCATTCTAATGCCATTATCTGCATTGTAGGGCTATTTAGACTGTCTTAGTAAGGTTGCTGGCTTGAAATTTAGCACTTGTAAAAAGATATTCGCTTATGAAATAAAAACACATTCTAAACAGTGTTTTGCCATTCTAATGCCATTATCTGCATTGAAGGGCTATTTAGACTGTCTTAGTAAGGTTGCTGGCTTGAAATTTAGCACTTGTAAAAAGATATTCGCTTATGAAATAAAAACACATTCTAAACAGTCTTTTGCCATTCTAATGCCATTATCTGCATTGTAGGGCTATAGTAAGGTTGCAGGCTTGAAATTTAGCACTTGTAAAAAGATATTCGCTTATGAAATAAAAACACATTCTAAACAGTCTTTTGCCATTCTAATGCCATTATCTGCATTGTAGGGCTATTTAGACTGTCTTAGTAAGGTTGCTGGCTTGAAATTTAGCACTTGTAAAAAGATATTCGCTTATGAAATAAAAACACATTCTAAACAGTCTTTTGCCATTCTAATGCCATTATCTGCATTGAAGGGCTATTTAGACTGTCTTAGTAAGGTTGCTGGCTTGAAATTTAGCACTTGTAAAAAGATATTCGCTTATGAAATAAAAACACATTCTAAACAGTGTTTTGCCATTCTAATGCCATTATCTGCATTGTAGGGCTATAGTAAGGTTGCAGGCTTGAAATTTAGCACTTGTAAAAAGATATTCGCTTATGAAATAAAAACACATTCTAAACAGTGTTTTGCCATTCTAATGCCATTATCTGCATTGTAGGGCTATAGTAAGGTTGCTGGCTTGAAATTTAGCACTTGTAAAAAGATATTCGCTTATGAAATAAAAACACATTCTAAACAGTCTTTTGCCATTCTAATGCCATTATCTGCATTGTAGGGCTATAGTAAGGTTGCAGGCTTGAAATTTAGCACTTGTAAAAAGATATTCGCTTATGAAATAAAAACACATTCTAAACAGTCTTTTGCCATTCTAATGCCATTATCTGCATTGAAGGGCTATTTAGACTGTCTTAGTAAGGTTGCTGGCTTGAAATTTAGCACTTGTAAAAAGATATTCGCTTATGAAATAAAAACACATTCTAAACAGTCTTTTGCCATTCTAATGCCATTATCTGCATTGTAGGGCTATAGTAAGGTTGCAGGCTTGAAATTTAGCACTTGTAAAAAGATATTCGCTTATGAAATAAAAACACATTCTAAACAGTCTTTTGCCATTCTAATGCCATTATCTGCATTGAAGGGCTATTTAGACTGTCTTAGTAAGGTTGCTGGCTTGAAATTTAGCACTTGTAAAAAGATATTCGCTTATGAAATAAAAACACATTCTAAACAGTCTTTTGCCATTCTAATGCCATTATCTGCATTGTAGGGCTATAGTAAGGTTGCAGGCTTGAAATTTAGCACTTGTAAAAAGATATTCGCTTATGAAATAAAAACACATTCTAAACAGTGTTTTGCCATTCTAATGCCATTATCTGCATTGAAGGGCTATTTAGACTGTCTTAGTAAGGTTGCTGGCTTGAAATTTAGCACTTGTAAAAAGATATTCGCTTATGAAATAAAAACACATTCTAAACAGTCTTTTGCCATTCTAATGCCATTATCTGCATTGTAGGGCTATAGTAAGGTTGCAGGCTTGAAATTTAGCACTTGTAAAAAGATATTCGCTTATGAAATAAAAACACATTCTAAACAGTCTTTTGCCATTCTAATGCCATTATCTGCATTGTAGGGCTATTTAGACTGTCTTAGTAAGGTTGCTGGCTTGAAATTTAGCACTTGTAAAAAGATATTCGCTTATGAAATAAAAACACATTCTAAACAGTCTTTTGCCATTCTAATGCCATTATCTGCATTGAAGGGCTATTTAGACTGTCTTAGTAAGGTTGCTGGCTTGAAATTTAGCACTTGTAAAAAGATATTCGCTTATGAAATAAAAACACATTCTAAACAGTGTTTTGCCATTCTAATGCCATTATCTGCATTGTAGGGCTATAGTAAGGTTGCAGGCTTGAAATTTAGCACTTGTAAAAAGATATTCGCTTATGAAATAAAAACACATTCTAAACAGTGTTTTGCCATTCTAATGCCATTATCTGCATTGTAGGGCTATAGTAAGGTTGCTGGCTTGAAATTTAGCACTTGTAAAAAGATATTCGCTTATGAAATAAAAACACATTCTAAACAGTCTTTTGCCATTCTAATGCCATTATCTGCATTGTAGGGCTATAGTAAGGTTGCAGGCTTGAAATTTAGCACTTGTAAAAAGATATTCGCTTATGAAATAAAAACACATTCTAAACAGTCTTTTGCCATTCTAATGCCATTATCTGCATTGAAGGGCTATTTAGACTGTCTTAGTAAGGTTGCTGGCTTGAAATTTAGCACTTGTAAAAAGATATTCGCTTATGAAATAAAAACACATTCTAAACAGTCTTTTGCCATTCTAATGCCATTATCTGCATTGTAGGGCTATAGTAAGGTTGCAGGCTTGAAATTTAGCACTTGTAAAAAGATATTCGCTTATGAAATAAAAACACATTCTAAACAGTCTTTTGCCATTCTAATGCCATTATCTGCATTGAAGGGCTATTTAGACTGTCTTAGTAAGGTTGCTGGCTTGAAATTTAGCACTTGTAAAAAGATATTCGCTTATGAAATAAAAACACATTCTAAACAGTCTTTTGCCATTCTAATGCCATTATCTGCATTGTAGGGCTATAGTAAGGTTGCAGGCTTGAAATTTAGCACTTGTAAAAAGATATTCGCTTATGAAATAAAAACACATTCTAAACAGTCTTTTGCCATTCTAATGCCATTATCTGCATTGTAGGGCTATTTAGACTGTCTTAGTAAGGTTGCTGGCTTGAAATTTAGCACTTGTAAAAAGATATTCGCTTATGAAATAAAAACACATTCTAAACAGTGTTTTGCCATTCTAATGCCATTATCTGCATTGTAGGGCTATAGTAAGGTTGCTGGCTTGAAATTTAGCACTTGTAAAAAGATATTCGCTTATGAAATAAAAACACATTCTAAACAGTCTTTTGCCATTCTAATGCCATTATCTGCATTGTAGGGCTATAGTAAGGTTGCAGGCTTGAAATTTAGCACTTGTAAAAAGATATTCGCTTATGAAATAAAAACACATTCTAAACAGTCTTTTGCCATTCTAATGCCATTATCTGCATTGTAGGGCTATAGTAAGGTTGCTGGCTTGAAATTTAGCACTTGTAAAAAGATATTCGCTTATGAAATAAAAACACATTCTAAACAGTCTTTTGCCATTCTAATGCCATTATCTGCATTGAAGGGCTATTTAGACTGTCTTAGTAAGGTTGCTGGCTTGAAATTTAGCACTTGTAAAAAGATATTCGCTTATGAAATAAAAACACATTCTAAACAGTCTTTTGCCATTCTAATGCCATTATCTGCATTGAAGGGCTATTTAGACTGTCTTAGTAAGGTTGCTGGCTTGAAATTTAGCACTTGTAAAAAGATATTCGCTTATGAAATAAAAACACATTCTAAACAGTCTTTTGCCATTCTAATGCCATTATCTGCATTGTAGGGCTATTTAGACTGTCTTAGTAAGGTTGCTGGCTTGAAATTTAGCACTTGTAAAAAGATATTCGCTTATGAAATAAAAACACATTCTAAACAGTCTTTTGCCATTCTAATGCCATTATCTGCATTGTAGGGCTATAGTAAGGTTGCTGGCTTGAAATTTAGCACTTGTAAAAAGATATTCGCTTATGAAATAAAAACACATTCTAAACAGTCTTTTGCCATTCTAATGCCATTATCTGCATTGTAGGGCTATTTAGACTGTCTTAGTAAGGTTGCTGGCTTGAAATTTAGCACTTGTAAAAAGATATTCGCTTATGAAATAAAAACACATTCTAAACAGTCTTTTGCCATTCTAATGCCATTATCTGCATTGAAGGGCTATTTAGACTGTCTTAGTAAGGTTGCTGGCTTGAAATTTAGCACTTGTAAAAAGATATTCGCTTATGAAATAAAAACACATTCTAAACAGTCTTTTGCCATTCTAATGCCATTATCTGCATTGAAGGGCTATTTAGACTGTCTTAGTAAGGTTGCTGGCTTGAAATTTAGCACTTGTAAAAAGATATTCGCTTATGAAATAAAAACACATTCTAAACAGTCTTTTGCCATTCTAATGCCATTATCTGCATTGTAGGGCTATTTAGACTGTCTTAGTAAGGTTGCTGGCTTGAAATTTAGCACTTGTAAAAAGATATTCGCTTATGAAATAAAAACACATTCTAAACAGTCTTTTGCCATTCTAATGCCATTATCTGCATTGAAGGGCTATTTAGACTGTCTTAGTAAGGTTGCTGGCTTGAAATTTAGCACTTGTAAAAAGATATTCGCTTATGAAATAAAAACACATTCTAAACAGTCTTTTGCCATTCTAATGCCATTATCTGCATTGAAGGGCTATTTAGACTGTCTTAGTAAGGTTGCTGGCTTGAAATTTAGCACTTGTAAAAAGATATTCGCTTATGAAATAAAAACACATTCTAAACAGTCTTTTGCCATTCTAATGCCATTATCTGCATTGTAGGGCTATTTAGACTGTCTTAGTAAGGTTGCTGGCTTGAAATTTAGCACTTGTAAAAAGATATTCGCTTATGAAATAAAAACACATTCTAAACAGTCTTTTGCCATTCTAATGCCATTATCTGCATTGTAGGGCTATTTAGACTGTCTTAGTAAGGTTGCTGGCTTGAAATTTAGCACTTGTAAAAAGATATTCGCTTATGAAATAAAAACACATTCTAAACAGTGTTTTGCCATTCTAATGCCATTATCTGCATTGTAGGGCTATAGTAAGGTTGCAGGCTTGAAATTTAGCACTTGTAAAAAGATATTCGCTTATGAAATAAAAACACATTCTAAACAGTGTTTTGCCATTCTAATGCCATTATCTGCATTGTAGGGCTATAGTAAGGTTGCTGGCTTGAAATTTAGCACTTGTAAAAAGATATTCGCTTATGAAATAAAAACACATTCTAAACAGTCTTTTGCCATTCTAATGCCATTATCTGCATTGTAGGGCTATAGTAAGGTTGCAGGCTTGAAATTTAGCACTTGTAAAAAGATATTCGCTTATGAAATAAAAACACATTCTAAACAGTCTTTTGCCATTCTAATGCCATTATCTGCATTGAAGGGCTATTTAGACTGTCTTAGTAAGGTTGCTGGCTTGAAATTTAGCACTTGTAAAAAGATATTCGCTTATGAAATAAAAACACATTCTAAACAGTCTTTTGCCATTCTAATGCCATTATCTGCATTGAAGGGCTATTTAGACTGTCTTAGTAAGGTTGCTGGCTTGAAATTTAGCACTTGTAAAAAGATATTCGCTTATGAAATAAAAACACATTCTAAACAGTCTTTTGCCATTCTAATGCCATTATCTGCATTGTAGGGCTATAGTAAGGTTGCAGGCTTGAAATTTAGCACTTGTAAAAAGATATTCGCTTATGAAATAAAAACACATTCTAAACAGTCTTTTGCCATTCTAATGCCATTATCTGCATTGTAGGGCTATAGTAAGGTTGCAGGCTTGAAATTTAGCACTTGTAAAAAGATATTCGCTTATGAAATAAAAACACATTCTAAACAGTCTTTTGCCATTCTAATGCCATTATCTGCATTGTAGGGCTATTTAGACTGTCTTAGTAAGGTTGCTGGCTTGAAATTTAGCACTTGTAAAAAGATATTCGCTTATGAAATAAAAACACATTCTAAACAGTCTTTTGCCATTCTAATGCCATTATCTGCATTGAAGGGCTATTTAGACTGTCTTAGTAAGGTTGCTGGCTTGAAATTTAGCACTTGTAAAAAGATATTCGCTTATGAAATAAAAACACATTCTAAACAGTCTTTTGCCATTCTAATGCCATTATCTGCATTGAAGGGCTATTTAGACTGTCTTAGTAAGGTTGCTGGCTTGAAATTTAGCACTTGTAAAAAGATATTCGCTTATGAAATAAAAACACATTCTAAACAGTCTTTTGCCATTCTAATGCCATTATCTGCATTGTAGGGCTATAGTAAGGTTGCAGGCTTGAAATTTAGCACTTGTAAAAAGATATTCGCTTATGAAATAAAAACACATTCTAAACAGTCTTTTGCCATTCTAATGCCATTATCTGCATTGTAGGGCTATAGTAAGGTTGCAGGCTTGAAATTTAGCACTTGTAAAAAGATATTCGCTTATGAAATAAAAACACATTCTAAACAGTCTTTTGCCATTCTAATGCCATTATCTGCATTGTAGGGCTATTTAGACTGTCTTAGTAAGGTTGCTGGCTTGAAATTTAGCACTTGTAAAAAGATATTCGCTTATGAAATAAAAACACATTCTAAACAGTCTTTTGCCATTCTAATGCCATTATCTGCATTGAAGGGCTATTTAGACTGTCTTAGTAAGGTTGCTGGCTTGAAATTTAGCACTTGTAAAAAGATATTCGCTTATGAAATAAAAACACATTCTAAACAGTCTTTTGCCATTCTAATGCCATTATCTGCATTGAAGGGCTATTTAGACTGTCTTAGTAAGGTTGCTGGCTTGAAATTTAGCACTTGTAAAAAGATATTCGCTTATGAAATAAAAACACATTCTAAACAGTCTTTTGCCATTCTAATGCCATTATCTGCATTGTAGGGCTATTTAGACTGTCTTAGTAAGGTTGCTGGCTTGAAATTTAGCACTTGTAAAAAGATATTCGCTTATGAAATAAAAACACATTCTAAACAGTCTTTTGCCATTCTAATGCCATTATCTGCATTGAAGGGCTATTTAGACTGTCTTAGTAAGGTTGCTGGCTTGAAATTTAGCACTTGTAAAAAGATATTCGCTTATGAAATAAAAACACATTCTAAACAGTCTTTTGCCATTCTAATGCCATTATCTGCATTGAAGGGCTATTTAGACTGTCTTAGTAAGGTTGCTGGCTTGAAATTTAGCACTTGTAAAAAGATATTCGCTTATGAAATAAAAACACATTCTAAACAGTCTTTTGCCATTCTAATGCCATTATCTGCATTGAAGGGCTATTTAGACTGTCTTAGTAAGGTTGCTGGCTTGAAATTTAGCACTTGTAAAAAGATATTCGCTTATGAAATAAAAACACATTCTAAACAGTCTTTTGCCATTCTAATGCCATTATCTGCATTGTAGGGCTATTTAGACTGTCTTAGTAAGGTTGCTGGCTTGAAATTTAGCACTTGTAAAAAGATATTCGCTTATGAAATAAAAACACATTCTAAACAGTCTTTTGCCATTCTAATGCCATTATCTGCATTGTAGGGCTATTTAGACTGTCTTAGTAAGGTTGCTGGCTTGAAATTTAGCACTTGTAAAAAGATATTCGCTTATGAAATAAAAACACATTCTAAACAGTGTTTTGCCATTCTAATGCCATTATCTGCATTGTAGGGCTATAGTAAGGTTGCAGGCTTGAAATTTAGCACTTGTAAAAAGATATTCGCTTATGAAATAAAAACACATTCTAAACAGTGTTTTGCCATTCTAATGCCATTATCTGCATTGTAGGGCTATAGTAAGGTTGCTGGCTTGAAATTTAGCACTTGTAAAAAGATATTCGCTTATGAAATAAAAACACATTCTAAACAGTCTTTTGCCATTCTAATGCCATTATCTGCATTGTAGGGCTATAGTAAGGTTGCAGGCTTGAAATTTAGCACTTGTAAAAAGATATTCGCTTATGAAATAAAAACACATTCTAAACAGTCTTTTGCCATTCTAATGCCATTATCTGCATTGAAGGGCTATTTAGACTGTCTTAGTAAGGTTGCTGGCTTGAAATTTAGCACTTGTAAAAAGATATTCGCTTATGAAATAAAAACACATTCTAAACAGTCTTTTGCCATTCTAATGCCATTATCTGCATTGAAGGGCTATTTAGACTGTCTTAGTAAGGTTGCTGGCTTGAAATTTAGCACTTGTAAAAAGATATTCGCTTATGAAATAAAAACACATTCTAAACAGTCTTTTGCCATTCTAATGCCATTATCTGCATTGTAGGGCTATAGTAAGGTTGCAGGCTTGAAATTTAGCACTTGTAAAAAGATATTCGCTTATGAAATAAAAACACATTCTAAACAGTCTTTTGCCATTCTAATGCCATTATCTGCATTGAAGGGCTATTTAGACTGTCTTAGTAAGGTTGCTGGCTTGAAATTTAGCACTTGTAAAAAGATATTCGCTTATGAAATAAAAACACATTCTAAACAGTCTTTTGCCATTCTAATGCCATTATCTGCATTGAAGGGCTATTTAGACTGTCTTAGTAAGGTTGCTGGCTTGAAATTTAGCACTTGTAAAAAGATATTCGCTTATGAAATAAAAACACATTCTAAACAGTCTTTTGCCATTCTAATGCCATTATCTGCATTGTAGGGCTATAGTAAGGTTGCAGGCTTGAAATTTAGCACTTGTAAAAAGATATTCGCTTATGAAATAAAAACACATTCTAAACAGTCTTTTGCCATTCTAATGCCATTATCTGCATTGTAGGGCTATTTAGACTGTCTTAGTAAGGTTGCTGGCTTGAAATTTAGCACTTGTAAAAAGATATTCGCTTATGAAATAAAAACACATTCTAAACAGTGTTTTGCCATTCTAATGCCATTATCTGCATTGTAGGGCTATAGTAAGGTTGCTGGCTTGAAATTTAGCACTTGTAAAAAGATATTCGCTTATGAAATAAAAACACATTCTAAACAGTCTTTTGCCATTCTAATGCCATTATCTGCATTGTAGGGCTATAGTAAGGTTGCAGGCTTGAAATTTAGCACTTGTAAAAAGATATTCGCTTATGAAATAAAAACACATAACAGTCTTTTGCCATTCTAATGCCATTATCTGCATTGTAGGGCTATAGTAAGGTTGCTGGCTTGAAATTTAGCACTTGTAAAAAGATATTCGCTTATGAAATAAAAACACATTCTAAACAGTCTTTTGCCATTCTAATGCCATTATCTGCATTGAAGGGCTATTTAGACTGTCTTAGTAAGGTTGCTGGCTTGAAATTTAGCACTTGTAAAAAGATATTCGCTTATGAAATAAAAACACATTCTAAACAGTCTTTTGCCATTCTAATGCCATTATCTGCATTGAAGGGCTATTTAGACTGTCTTAGTAAGGTTGCTGGCTTGAAATTTAGCACTTGTAAAAAGATATTCGCTTATGAAATAAAAACACATTCTAAACAGTCTTTTGCCATTCTAATGCCATTATCTGCATTGTAGGGCTATTTAGACTGTCTTAGTAAGGTTGCTGGCTTGAAATTTAGCACTTGTAAAAAGATATTCGCTTATGAAATAAAAACACATTCTAAACAGTCTTTTGCCATTCTAATGCCATTATCTGCATTGTAGGGCTATAGTAAGGTTGCTGGCTTGAAATTTAGCACTTGTAAAAAGATATTCGCTTATGAAATAAAAACACATTCTAAACAGTCTTTTGCCATTCTAATGCCATTATCTGCATTGTAGGGCTATTTAGACTGTCTTAGTAAGGTTGCTGGCTTGAAATTTAGCACTTGTAAAAAGATATTCGCTTATGAAATAAAAACACATTCTAAACAGTCTTTTGCCATTCTAATGCCATTATCTGCATTGAAGGGCTATTTAGACTGTCTTAGTAAGGTTGCTGGCTTGAAATTTAGCACTTGTAAAAAGATATTCGCTTATGAAATAAAAACACATTCTAAACAGTCTTTTGCCATTCTAATGCCATTATCTGCATTGAAGGGCTATTTAGACTGTCTTAGTAAGGTTGCTGGCTTGAAATTTAGCACTTGTAAAAAGATATTCGCTTATGAAATAAAAACACATTCTAAACAGTCTTTTGCCATTCTAATGCCATTATCTGCATTGTAGGGCTATTTAGACTGTCTTAGTAAGGTTGCTGGCTTGAAATTTAGCACTTGTAAAAAGATATTCGCTTATGAAATAAAAACACATTCTAAACAGTCTTTTGCCATTCTAATGCCATTATCTGCATTGAAGGGCTATTTAGACTGTCTTAGTAAGGTTGCTGGCTTGAAATTTAGCACTTGTAAAAAGATATTCGCTTATGAAATAAAAACACATTCTAAACAGTCTTTTGCCATTCTAATGCCATTATCTGCATTGAAGGGCTATTTAGACTGTCTTAGTAAGGTTGCTGGCTTGAAATTTAGCACTTGTAAAAAGATATTCGCTTATGAAATAAAAACACATTCTAAACAGTCTTTTGCCATTCTAATGCCATTATCTGCATTGAAGGGCTATTTAGACTGTCTTAGTAAGGTTGCTGGCTTGAAATTTAGCACTTGTAAAAAGATATTCGCTTATGAAATAAAAACACATTCTAAACAGTCTTTTGCCATTCTAATGCCATTATCTGCATTGTAGGGCTATTTAGACTGTCTTAGTAAGGTTGCTGGCTTGAAATTTAGCACTTGTAAAAAGATATTCGCTTATGAAATAAAAACACATTCTAAACAGTCTTTTGCCATTCTAATGCCATTATCTGCATTGTAGGGCTATTTAGACTGTCTTAGTAAGGTTGCTGGCTTGAAATTTAGCACTTGTAAAAAGATATTCGCTTATGAAATAAAAACACATTCTAAACAGTGTTTTGCCATTCTAATGCCATTATCTGCATTGAAGGGCTATTTAGACTGTCTTAGTAAGGTTGCTGGCTTGAAATTTAGCACTTGTAAAAAGATATTCGCTTATGAAATAAAAACACATTCTAAACAGTCTTTTGCCATTCTAATGCCATTATCTGCATTGTAGGGCTATAGTAAGGTTGCTGGCTTGAAATTTAGCACTTGTAAAAAGATATTCGCTTATGAAATAAAAACACATTCTAAACAGTGTTTTGCCATTCTAATGCCATTATCTGCATTGAAGGGCTATTTAGACTGTCTTAGTAAGGTTGCTGGCTTGAAATTTAGCACTTGTAAAAAGATATTCGCTTATGAAATAAAAACACATTCTAAACAGTCTTTTGCCATTCTAATGCCATTATCTGCATTGAAGGGCTATTTAGACTGTCTTAGTAAGGTTGCTGGCTTGAAATTTAGCACTTGTAAAAAGATATTCGCTTATGAAATAAAAACACATTCTAAACAGTCTTTTGCCATTCTAATGCCATTATCTGCATTGTAGGGCTATTTAGACTGTCTTAGTAAGGTTGCTGGCTTAAAATTTAGCACTTGTAAAAAGATATTCGCTTATGAAATAAAAACACATTCTAAACAGTCTTTTGCCATTCTAATGCCATTATCTGCATTGTAGGGCTATTTAGACTGTCTTAGTAAGGTTGCTGGCTTGAAATTTAGCACTTGTAAAAATATATTCGCTTATGAAATAAAAACACATTCTAAACAGTCTTTTGCCATTCTAATGCCATTATCTGCATTGTAGGGCTATTTAGACTGTCTTAGTAAGGTTGCTGGCTTGAAATTTAGCACTTGTAAAAAGATATTCGCTTATGAAATAAAAACACATTCTAAACAGTCTTTTGCCATTCTAATGCCATTATCTGCATTGAAGGGCTATTTAGACTGTCTTAGTAAGGTTGCTGGCTTGAAATTTAGCACTTGTAAAAAGATATTCGCTTATGAAATAAAAACACATTCTAAACAGTCTTTTGCCATTCTAATGCCATTATCTGCATTGTAGGGCTATTTAGACTGTCTTAGTAAGGTTGCTGGCTTGAAATTTAGCACTTGTAAAAAGATATTCGCTTATGAAATAAAAACACATTCTAAACAGTCTTTTGCCATTCTAATGCCATTATCTGCATTGTAGGGCTATAGTAAGGTTGCTGGCTTGAAATTTAGCACTTGTAAAAAGATATTCGCTTATGAAATAAAAACACATTCTAAACAGTCTTTTGCCATTCTAATGCCATTATCTGCATTGTAGGGCTATTTAGACTGTCTTAGTAAGGTTGCTGGCTTGAAATTTAGCACTTGTAAAAAGATATTCGCTTATGAAATAAAAACACATTCTAAACAGTCTTTTGCCATTCTAATGCCATTATCTGCATTGAAGGGCTATTTAGACTGTCTTAGTAAGGTTGCTGGCTTGAAATTTAGCACTTGTAAAAAGATATTCGCTTATGAAATAAAAACACATTCTAAACAGTCTTTTGCCATTCTAATGCCATTATCTGCATTGAAGGGCTATTTAGACTGTCTTAGTAAGGTTGCTGGCTTGAAATTTAGCACTTGTAAAAAGATATTCGCTTATGAAATAAAAACACATTCTAAACAGTCTTTTGCCATTCAAATGCCATTATCTGCATTGTAGGGCTATTTAGACTGTCTTAGTAAGGTTGCTGGCTTGAAATTTAGCACTTGTAAAAAGATATTCGCTTATGAAATAAAAACACATTCTAAACAGTCTTTTGCCATTCTAATGCCATTATCTGCATTGAAGGGCTATTTAGACTGTCTTAGTAAGGTTGCTGGCTTGAAATTTAGCACTTGTAAAAAGATATTCGCTTATGAAATAAAAACACATTCTAAACAGTCTTTTGCCATTCTAATGCCATTATCTGCATTGAAGGGCTATTTAGACTGTCTTAGTAAGGTTGCTGGCTTGAAATTTAGCACTTGTAAAAAGATATTCGCTTATGAAATAAAAACACATTCTAAACAGTCTTTTGCCATTCTAATGCCATTATCTGCATTGAAGGGCTATTTAGACTGTCTTAGTAAGGTTGCTGGCTTGAAATTTAGCACTTGTAAAAAGATATTCGCTTATGAAATAAAAACACATTCTAAACAGTCTTTTGCCATTCTAATGCCATTATCTGCATTGTAGGGCTATTTAGACTGTCTTAGTAAGGTTGCTGGCTTGAAATTTAGCACTTGTAAAAAGATATTCGCTTATGAAATAAAAACACATTCTAAACAGTCTTTTGCCATTCTAATGCCATTATCTGCATTGTAGGGCTATTTAGACTGTCTTAGTAAGGTTGCTGGCTTGAAATTTAGCACTTGTAAAAAGATATTCGCTTATGAAATAAAAACACATTCTAAACAGTGTTTTGCCATTCTAATGCCATTATCTGCATTGAAGGGCTATTTAGACTGTCTTAGTAAGGTTGCTGGCTTGAAATTTAGCACTTGTAAAAAGATATTCGCTTATGAAATAAAAACACATTCTAAACAGTCTTTTGCCATTCTAATGCCATTATCTGCATTGTAGGGCTATAGTAAGGTTGCTGGCTTGAAATTTAGCACTTGTAAAAAGATATTCGCTTATGAAATAAAAACACATTCTAAACAGTGTTTTGCCATTCTAATGCCATTATCTGCATTGAAGGGCTATTTAGACTGTCTTAGTAAGGTTGCTGGCTTGAAATTTAGCACTTGTAAAAAGATATTCGCTTATGAAATAAAAACACATTCTAAACAGTCTTTTGCCATTCTAATGCCATTATCTGCATTGAAGGGCTATTTAGACTGTCTTAGTAAGGTTGCTGGCTTGAAATTTAGCACTTGTAAAAAGATATTCGCTTATGAAATAAAAACACATTCTAAACAGTCTTTTGCCATTCTAATGCCATTATCTGCATTGTAGGGCTATTTAGACTGTCTTAGTAAGGTTGCTGGCTTAAAATTTAGCACTTGTAAAAAGATATTCGCTTATGAAATAAAAACACATTCTAAACAGTCTTTTGCCATTCTAATGCCATTATCTGCATTGTAGGGCTATTTAGACTGTCTTAGTAAGGTTGCTGGCTTGAAATTTAGCACTTGTAAAAATATATTCGCTTATGAAATAAAAACACATTCTAAACAGTCTTTTGCCATTCTAATGCCATTATCTGCATTGTAGGGCTATTTAGACTGTCTTAGTAAGGTTGCTGGCTTGAAATTTAGCACTTGTAAAAAGATATTCGCTTATGAAATAAAAACACATTCTAAACAGTCTTTTGCCATTCTAATGCCATTATCTGCATTGTAGGGCTATAGTAAGGTTGCTGGCTTGAAATTTAGCACTTGTAAAAAGATATTCGCTTATGAAATAAAAACACATTCTAAACAGTCTTTTGCCATTCTAATGCCATTATCTGCATTGTAGGGCTATTTAGACTGTCTTAGTAAGGTTGCTGGCTTGAAATTTAGCACTTGTAAAAAGATATTCGCTTATGAAATAAAAACACATTCTAAACAGTCTTTTGCCATTCTAATGCCATTATCTGCATTGAAGGGCTATTTAGACTGTCTTAGTAAGGTTGCTGGCTTGAAATTTAGCACTTGTAAAAAGATATTCGCTTATGAAATAAAAACACATTCTAAACAGTCTTTTGCCATTCTAATGCCATTATCTGCATTGAAGGGCTATTTAGACTGTCTTAGTAAGGTTGCTGGCTTGAAATTTAGCACTTGTAAAAAGATATTCGCTTATGAAATAAAAACACATTCTAAACAGTCTTTTGCCATTCTAATGCCATTATCTGCATTGTAGGGCTATTTAGACTGTCTTAGTAAGGTTGCTGGCTTGAAATTTAGCACTTGTAAAAAGATATTCGCTTATGAAATAAAAACACATTCTAAACAGTCTTTTGCCATTCTAATGCCATTATCTGCATTGAAGGGCTATTTAGACTGTCTTAGTAAGGTTGCTGGCTTGAAATTTAGCACTTGTAAAAAGATATTCGCTTATGAAATAAAAACACATTCTAAACAGTCTTTTGCCATTCTAATGCCATTATCTGCATTGTAGGGCTATTTAGACTGTCTTAGTAAGGTTGCTGGCTTAAAATTTAGCACTTGTAAAAAGATATTCGCTTATGAAATAAAAACACATTCTAAACAGTCTTTTGCCATTCTAATGCCATTATCTGCATTGTAGGGCTATTTAGACTGTCTTAGTAAGGTTGCTGGCTTGAAATTTAGCACTTGTAAAAATATATTCGCTTATGAAATAAAAACACATTCTAAACAGTCTTTTGCCATTCTAATGCCATTATCTGCATTGTAGGGCTATTTAGACTGTCTTAGTAAGGTTGCTGGCTTGAAATTTAGCACTTGTAAAAAGATATTCGCTTATGAAATAAAAACACATTCTAAACAGTGTTTTGCCATTCTAATGCCATTATCTGCATTGTAGGGCTATAGTAAGGTTGCTGGCTTGAAATTTAGCACTTGTAAAAAGATATTCGCTTATGAAATAAAAACACATTCTAAACAGTCTTTTGCCATTCTAATGCCATTATCTGCATTGTAGGGCTATTTAGACTGTCTTAGTAAGGTTGCTGGCTTGAAATTTAGCACTTGTAAAAAGATATTCGCTTATGAAATAAAAACACATTCTAAACAGTCTTTTGCCATTCTAATGCCATTATCTGCATTGAAGGGCTATTTAGACTGTCTTAGTAAGGTTGCTGGCTTGAAATTTAGCACTTGTAAAAAGATATTCGCTTATGAAATAAAAACACATTCTAAACAGTCTTTTGCCATTCTAATGCCATTATCTGCATTGAAGGGCTATTTAGACTGTCTTAGTAAGGTTGCTGGCTTGAAATTTAGCACTTGTAAAAAGATATTCGCTTATGAAATAAAAACACATTCTAAACAGTCTTTTGCCATTCTAATGCCATTATCTGCATTGAAGGGCTATTTAGACTGTCTTAGTAAGGTTGCTGGCTTGAAATTTAGCACTTGTAAAAAGATATTCGCTTATGAAATAAAAACACATTCTAAACAGTCTTTTGCCATTCTAATGCCATTATCTGCATTGAAGGGCTATTTAGACTGTCTTAGTAAGGTTGCTGGCTTGAAATTTAGCACTTGTAAAAAGATATTCGCTTATGAAATAAAAACACATTCTAAACAGTCTTTTGCCATTCTAATGCCATTATCTGCATTGTAGGGCTATTTAGACTGTCTTAGTAAGGTTGCTGGCTTGAAATTTAGCACTTGTAAAAAGATATTCGCTTATGAAATAAAAACACATTCTAAACAGTCTTTTGCCATTCTAATGCCATTATCTGCATTGTAGGGCTATTTAGACTGTCTTAGTAAGGTTGCTGGCTTGAAATTTAGCACTTGTAAAAAGATATTCGCTTATGAAATAAAAACACATTCTAAACAGTGTTTTGCCATTCTAATGCCATTATCTGCATTGAAGGGCTATTTAGACTGTCTTAGTAAGGTTGCTGGCTTGAAATTTAGCACTTGTAAAAAGATATTCGCTTATGAAATAAAAACACATTCTAAACAGTCTTTTGCCATTCTAATGCCATTATCTGCATTGTAGGGCTATAGTAAGGTTGCTGGCTTGAAATTTAGCACTTGTAAAAAGATATTCGCTTATGAAATAAAAACACATTCTAAACAGTGTTTTGCCATTCTAATGCCATTATCTGCATTGAAGGGCTATTTAGACTGTCTTAGTAAGGTTGCTGGCTTGAAATTTAGCACTTGTAAAAAGATATTCGCTTATGAAATAAAAACACATTCTAAACAGTCTTTTGCCATTCTAATGCCATTATCTGCATTGAAGGGCTATTTAGACTGTCTTAGTAAGGTTGCTGGCTTGAAATTTAGCACTTGTAAAAAGATATTCGCTTATGAAATAAAAACACATTCTAAACAGTCTTTTGCCATTCTAATGCCATTATCTGCATTGTAGGGCTATTTAGACTGTCTTAGTAAGGTTGCTGGCTTAAAATTTAGCACTTGTAAAAAGATATTCGCTTATGAAATAAAAACACATTCTAAACAGTCTTTTGCCATTCTAATGCCATTATCTGCATTGTAGGGCTATTTAGACTGTCTTAGTAAGGTTGCTGGCTTGAAATTTAGCACTTGTAAAAATATATTCGCTTATGAAATAAAAACACATTCTAAACAGTCTTTTGCCATTCTAATGCCATTATCTGCATTGTAGGGCTATTTAGACTGTCTTAGTAAGGTTGCTGGCTTGAAATTTAGCACTTGTAAAAAGATATTCGCTTATGAAATAAAAACACATTCTAAACAGTCTTTTGCCATTCTAATGCCATTATCTGCATTGAAGGGCTATTTAGACTGTCTTAGTAAGGTTGCTGGCTTGAAATTTAGCACTTGTAAAAAGATATTCGCTTATGAAATAAAAACACATTCTAAACAGTCTTTTGCCATTCTAATGCCATTATCTGCATTGTAGGGCTATTTAGACTGTCTTAGTAAGGTTGCTGGCTTGAAATTTAGCACTTGTAAAAAGATATTCGCTTATGAAATAAAAACACATTCTAAACAGTCTTTTGCCATTCTAATGCCATTATCTGCATTGTAGGGCTATTTAGACTGTCTTAGTAAGGTTGCTGGCTTGAAATTTAGCACTTGTAAAAAGATATTCGCTTATGAAATAAAAACACATTCTAAACAGTCTTTTGCCATTCTAATGCCATTATCTGCATTGAAGGGCTATTTAGACTGTCTTAGTAAGGTTGCTGGCTTGAAATTTAGCACTTGTAAAAAGATATTCGCTTATGAAATAAAAACACATTCTAAACAGTCTTTTGCCATTCTAATGCCATTATCTGCATTGAAGGGCTATTTAGACTGTCTTAGTAAGGTTGCTGGCTTGAAATTTAGCACTTGTAAAAAGATATTCGCTTATGAAATAAAAACACATTCTAAACAGTCTTTTGCCATTCTAATGCCATTATCTGCATTGTAGGGCTATAGTAAGGTTGCAGGCTTGAAATTTAGCACTTGTAAAAAGATATTCGCTTATGAAATAAAAACACATTCTAAACAGTCTTTTGCCATTCTAATGCCATTATCTGCATTGTAGGGCTATAGTAAGGTTGCTGGCTTGAAATTTAGCACTTGTAAAAAGATATTCGCTTATGAAATAAAAACACATTCTAAACAGTCTTTTGCCATTCTAATGCCATTATCTGCATTGTAGGGCTATTTAGACTGTCTTAGTAAGGTTGCTGGCTTGAAATTTAGCACTTGTAAAAAGATATTCGCTTATGAAATAAAAACACATTCTAAACAGTCTTTTGCCATTCTAATGCCATTATCTGCATTGTAGGGCTATTTAGACTGTCTTAGTAAGGTTGCTGGCTTGAAATTTAGCACTTGTAAAAAGATATTCGCTTATGAAATAAAAACACATTCTAAACAGTCTTTTGCCATTCTAATGCCATTATCTGCATTGTAGGGCTATTTAGACTGTCTTAGTAAGGTTGCTGGCTTGAAATTTAGCACTTGTAAAAAGATATTCGCTTATGAAATAAAAACACATTCTAAACAGTCTTTTGCCATTCTAATGCCATTATCTGCATTGTAGGGCTATTTAGACTGTCTTAGTAAGGTTGCTGGCTTGAAATTTAGCACTTGTAAAAAGATATTCGCTTATGAAATAAAAACACATTCTAAACAGTCTTTTGCCATTCTAATGCCATTATCTGCATTGAAGGGCTATTTAGACTGTCTTAGTAAGGTTGCTGGCTTGAAATTTAGCACTTGTAAAAAGATATTCGCTTATGAAATAAAAACACATTCTAAACAGTCTTTTGCCATTCTAATGCCATTATCTGCATTGAAGGGCTATTTAGACTGTCTTAGTAAGGTTGCTGGCTTGAAATTTAGCACTTGTAAAAAGATATTCGCTTATGAAATAAAAACACATTCTAAACAGTCTTTTGCCATTCTAATGCCATTATCTGCATTGTAGGGCTATTTAGACTGTCTTAGTAAGGTTGCTGGCTTGAAATTTAGCACTTGTAAAAAGATATTCGCTTATGAAATAAAAACACATTCTAAACAGTGTTTTGCCATTCTAATGCCATTATCTGCATTGAAGGGCTATTTAGACTGTCTTAGTAAGGTTGCTGGCTTGAAATTTAGCACTTGTAAAAAGATATTCGCTTATGAAATAAAAACACATTCTAAACAGTCTTTTGCCATTCTAATGCCATTATCTGCATTGAAGGGCTATTTAGACTGTCTTAGTAAGGTTGCTGGCTTGAAATTTAGCACTTGTAAAAAGATATTCGCTTATGAAATAAAAACACATTCTAAACAGTCTTTTGCCATTCTAATGCCATTCTAATGCCATTATCTGCATTGAAGGGCTATTTAGACTGTCTTAGTAAGGTTGCTGGCTTGAAATTTAGCACTTGTAAAAAGATATTCGCTTATGAAATAAAAACACATTCTAAACAGTCTTTTGCCATTCTAATGCCATTATCTGCATTGTAGGGCTATTTAGACTGTCTTAGTAAGGTTGCTGGCTTGAAATTTAGCACTTGTAAAAAGATATTCGCTTATGAAATAAAAACACATTCTAAACAGTCTTTTGCCATTCTAATGCCATTATCTGCATTGTAGGGCTATTTAGACTGTCTTAGTAAGGTTGCTGGCTTGAAATTTAGCACTTGTAAAAAGATATTCGCTTATGAAATAAAAACACATTCTAAACAGTCTTTTGCCATTCTAATGCCATTATCTGCATTGTAGGGCTATTTAGACTGTCTTAGTAAGGTTGCTGGCTTGAAATTTAGCACTTGTAAAAAGATATTCGCTTATGAAATAAAAACACATTCTAAACAGTCTTTTGCCATTCTAATGCCATTATCTGCATTGAAGGGCTATTTAGACTGTCTTAGTAAGGTTGCTGGCTTGAAATTTAGCACTTGTAAAAAGATATTCGCTTATGAAATAAAAACACATTCTAAACAGTGTTTTGCCATTCTAATGCCATTATCTGCATTGTAGGGCTATAGTAAGGTTGCAGGCTTGAAATTTAGCACTTGTAAAAAGATATTCGCTTATGAAATAAAAACACATTCTAAACAGTCTTTTGCCATTCTAATGCCATTATCTGCATTGTAGGGCTATTTAGACTGTCTTAGTAAGGTTGCTGGCTTGAAATTTAGCACTTGTAAAAAGATATTCGCTTATGAAATAAAAACACATTCTAAACAGTCTTTTGCCATTCTAATGCCATTATCTGCATTGTAGGGCTATAGTAAGGTTGCAGGCTTGAAATTTAGCACTTGTAAAAAGATATTCGCTTATGAAATAAAAACACATTCTAAACAGTCTTTTGCCATTCTAATGCCATTATCTGCATTGTAGGGCTATAGTAAGGTTGCTGGCTTGAAATTTAGCACTTGTAAAAAGATATTCGCTTATGAAATAAAAACACATTCTAAACAGTCTTTTGCCATTCTAATGCCATTATCTGCATTGTAGGGCTATTTAGACTGTCTTAGTAAGGTTGCTGGCTTGAAATTTAGCACTTGTAAAAAGATATTCGCTTATGAAATAAAAACACATTCTAAACAGTCTTTTGCCATTCTAATGCCATTATCTGCATTGTAGGGCTATTTAGACTGTCTTAGTAAGGTTGCTGGCTTGAAATTTAGCACTTGTAAAAAGATATTCGCTTATGAAATAAAAACACATTCTAAACAGTCTTTTGCCATTCTAATGCCATTATCTGCATTGTAGGGCTATTTAGACTGTCTTAGTAAGGTTGCTGGCTTGAAATTTAGCACTTGTAAAAAGATATTCGCTTATGAAATAAAAACACATTCTAAACAGTCTTTTGCCATTCTAATGCCATTATCTGCATTGTAGGGCTATTTAGACTGTCTTAGTAAGGTTGCTGGCTTGAAATTTAGCACTTGTAAAAAGATATTCGCTTATGAAATAAAAACACATTCTAAACAGTCTTTTGCCATTCTAATGCCATTATCTGCATTGAAGGGCTATTTAGACTGTCTTAGTAAGGTTGCTGGCTTGAAATTTAGCACTTGTAAAAAGATATTCGCTTATGAAATAAAAACACATTCTAAACAGTCTTTTGCCATTCTAATGCCATTATCTGCATTGAAGGGCTATTTAGACTGTCTTAGTAAGGTTGCTGGCTTGAAATTTAGCACTTGTAAAAAGATATTCGCTTATGAAATAAAAACACATTCTAAACAGTCTTTTGCCATTCTAATGCCATTATCTGCATTGTAGGGCTATTTAGACTGTCTTAGTAAGGTTGCTGGCTTGAAATTTAGCACTTGTAAAAAGATATTCGCTTATGAAATAAAAACACATTCTAAACAGTGTTTTGCCATTCTAATGCCATTATCTGCATTGAAGGGCTATTTAGACTGTCTTAGTAAGGTTGCTGGCTTGAAATTTAGCACTTGTAAAAAGATATTCGCTTATGAAATAAAAACACATTCTAAACAGTCTTTTGCCATTCTAATGCCATTATCTGCATTGAAGGGCTATTTAGACTGTCTTAGTAAGGTTGCTGGCTTGAAATTTAGCACTTGTAAAAAGATATTCGCTTATGAAATAAAAACACATTCTAAACAGTCTTTTGCCATTCTAATGCCATTATCTGCATTGAAGGGCTATTTATACTGTCTTAGTAAGGTTGCTGGCTTGAAATTTAGCACTTGTAAAAAGATATTCGCTTATGAAATAAAAACACATTCCAAACAGTCTTTTGCCATTCTAATGCCATTCTAATGCCATTATCTGCATTGAAGGGCTATTTAGACTGTCTTAGTAAGGTTGCTGGCTTGAAATTTAGCACTTGTAAAAAGATATTCGCTTATGAAATAAAAACACATTCTAAACAGTCTTTTGCCATTCTAATGCCATTATCTGCATTGTAGGGCTATTTAGACTGTCTTAGTAAGGTTGCTGGCTTGAAATTTAGCACTTGTAAAAAGATATTCGCTTATGAAATAAAAACACATTCTAAACAGTCTTTTGCCATTCTAATGCCATTATCTGCATTGTAGGGCTATTTAGACTGTCTTAGTAAGGTTGCTGGCTTGAAATTTAGCACTTGTAAAAAGATATTCGCTTATGAAATAAAAACACATTCTAAACAGTCTTTTGCCATTCTAATGCCATTATCTGCATTGTAGGGCTATTTAGACTGTCTTAGTAAGGTTGCTGGCTTGAAATTTAGCACTTGTAAAAAGATATTCGCTTATGAAATAAAAACACATTCTAAACAGTCTTTTGCCATTCTAATGCCATTATCTGCATTGAAGGGCTATTTAGACTGTCTTAGTAAGGTTGCTGGCTTGAAATTTAGCACTTGTAAAAAGATATTCGCTTATGAAATAAAAACACATTCTAAACAGTGTTTTGCCATTCTAATGCCATTATCTGCATTGTAGGGCTATAGTAAGGTTGCAGGCTTGAAATTTAGCACTTGTAAAAAGATATTCGCTTATGAAATAAAAACACATTCTAAACAGTCTTTTGCCATTCTAATGCCATTATCTGCATTGTAGGGCTATTTAGACTGTCTTAGTAAGGTTGCTGGCTTGAAATTTAGCACTTGTAAAAAGATATTCGCTTATGAAATAAAAACACATTCTAAACAGTCTTTTGCCATTCTAATGCCATTATCTGCATTGTAGGGCTATAGTAAGGTTGCAGGCTTGAAATTTAGCACTTGTAAAAAGATATTCGCTTATGAAATAAAAACACATTCTAAACAGTCTTTTGCCATTCTAATGCCATTATCTGCATTGTAGGGCTATAGTAAGGTTGCTGGCTTGAAATTTAGCACTTGTAAAAAGATATTCGCTTATGAAATAAAAACACATTCTAAACAGTCTTTTGCCATTCTAATGCCATTATCTGCATTGTAGGGCTATTTAGACTGTCTTAGTAAGGTTGCTGGCTTGAAATTTAGCACTTGTAAAAAGATATTCGCTTATGAAATAAAAACACATTCTAAACAGTCTTTTGCCATTCTAATGCCATTATCTGCATTGAAGGGCTATTTAGACTGTCTTAGTAAGGTTGCTGGCTTGAAATTTAGCACTTGTAAAAAGATATTCGCTTATGAAATAAAAACACATTCTAAACAGTCTTTTGCCATTCTAATGCCATTATCTGCATTGTAGGGCTATTTAGACTGTCTTAGTAAGGTTGCTGGCTTGAAATTTAGCACTTGTAAAAAGATATTCGCTTATGAAATAAAAACACATTCTAAACAGTCTTTTGCCATTCTAATGCCATTATCTGCATTGTAGGGCTATAGTAAGGTTGCTGGCTTGAAATTTAGCACTTGTAAAAAGATATTCGCTTATGAAATAAAAACACATTCTAAACAGTCTTTTGCCATTCTAATGCCATTATCTGCATTGTAGGGCTATAGTAAGGGCTATAGTAAGGTTGCAGGCTTGAAATTTAGCACTTGTAAAAAGATATTAGCTTATGAAATAAAAACACATTCTAAACAGTCTTTTGCCATTCTAATGCCATTATCTGCATTGTAGGGCTATTTAGACTGTCTTAGTAAGGTTGCTGGCTTGAAATTTAGCACTTGTAAAAAGATATTCGCTTATGAAATAAAAACACATTCTAAACAGTGTTTTGCCATTCTAATGCCATTATCTGCATTGTAGGGCTATAGTAAGGTTGCTGGCTTGAAATTTAGCACTTGTAAAAAGATATTCGCTTATGAAATAAAAACACATTCTAAACAGTCTTTTGCCATTCTAATGCCATTATCTGCATTGTAGGGCTATAGTAAGGTTGCAGGCTTGAAATTTAGCACTTGTAAAAAGATATTCGCTTATGAAATAAAAACACATTCTAAACAGTCTTTTGCCATTCTAATGCCATTATCTGCATTGAAGGGCTATTTAGACTGTCTTAGTAAGGTTGCTGGCTTGAAATTTAGCACTTGTAAAAAGATATTCGCTTATGAAATAAAAACACATTCCAAACAGTCTTTTGCCATTCTAATGCCATTCTAATGCCATTATCTGCATTGAAGGGCTATTTAGACTGTCTTAGTAAGGTTGCTGGCTTGAAATTTAGCACTTGTAAAAAGATATTCGCTTATGAAATAAAAACACATTCTAAACAGTCTTTTGCCATTCTAATGCCATTATCTGCATTGTAGGGCTATTTAGACTGTCTTAGTAAGGTTGCAGGCTTGAAATTTAGCACTTGTAAAAAGATATTCGCTTATGAAATAAAAACACATTCTAAACAGTCTTTTGCCATTCTAATGCCATTATCTGCATTGTAGGGCTATTTAGACTGTCTTAGTAAGGTTGCTGGCTTGAAATTTAGCACTTGTAAAAAGATATTCGCTTATGAAATAAAAACACATTCTAAACAGTCTTTTGCCATTCTAATGCCATTATCTGCATTGTAGGGCTATTTAGACTGTCTTAGTAAGGTTGCTGGCTTGAAATTTAGCACTTGTAAAAAGATATTCGCTTATGAAATAAAAACACATTCTAAACAGTCTTTTGCCATTCTAATGCCATTATCTGCATTGAAGGGCTATTTAGACTGTCTTAGTAAGGTTGCTGGCTTGAAATTTAGCACTTGTAAAAAGATATTCGCTTATGAAATAAAAACACATTCTAAACAGTGTTTTGCCATTCTAATGCCATTATCTGCATTGTAGGGCTATAGTAAGGTTGCAGGCTTGAAATTTAGCACTTGTAAAAAGATATTCGCTTATGAAATAAAAACACATTCTAAACAGTCTTTTGCCATTCTAATGCCATTATCTGCATTGTAGGGCTATTTAGACTGTCTTAGTAAGGTTGCTGGCTTGAAATTTAGCACTTGTAAAAAGATATTCGCTTATGAAATAAAAACACATTCTAAACAGTCTTTTGCCATTCTAATGCCATTATCTGCATTGTAGGGCTATAGTAAGGTTGCAGGCTTGAAATTTAGCACTTGTAAAAAGATATTCGCTTATGAAATAAAAACACATTCTAAACAGTCTTTTGCCATTCTAATGCCATTACCTGCATTGTAGGGCTATAGTAAGGTTGCTGGCTTGAAATTTAGCACTTGTAAAAAGATATTCGCTTATGAAATAAAAACACATTCTAAACAGTCTTTTGCCATTCTAATGCCATTATCTGCATTGTAGGGCTATTAGACTGTCTTAGTAAGGTTGCTGGCTTGAAATTTAGCACTTGTAAAAAGATATTCGCTTATGAAATAAAAACACATTCTAAACAGTCTTTTGCCATTCTAATGCCATTATCTGCATTGAAGGGCTATTTAGACTGTCTTAGTAAGGTTGCTGGCTTGAAATTTAGCACTTGTAAAAAGATATTCGCTTATGAAATAAAAACACATTCTAAACAGTCTTTTGCCATTCTAATGCCATTATCTGCATTGTAGGGCTATTTAGACTGTCTTAGTAAGGTTGCTGGCTTGAAATTTAGCACTTGTAAAAAGATATTCGCTTATGAAATAAAAACACATTCTAAACAGTCTTTTGCCATTCTAATGCCATTATCTGCATTGTAGGGCTATTTAGACTGTCTTAGTAAGGTTGCTGGCTTGAAATTTAGCACTTGTAAAAAGATATTCGCTTATGAAATAAAAACACATTCTAAACAGTCTTTTGCCATTCTAATGCCATTATCTGCATTGTAGGGCTATAGTAAGGTTGCAGGCTTGAAATTTAGCACTTGTAAAAAGATATTAGCTTATGAAATAAAAACACATTCTAAACAGTCTTTTGCCATTCTAATGCCATTATCTGCATTGTAGGGCTATTTAGACTGTCTTAGTAAGGTTGCTGGCTTGAAATTTAGCACTTGTAAAAAGATATTCGCTTATGAAATAAAAACACATTCTAAACAGTGTTTTGCCATTCTAATGCCATTATCTGCATTGTAGGGCTATAGTAAGGTTGCTGGCTTGAAATTTAGCACTTGTAAAAAGATATTCGCTTATGAAATAAAAACACATTCTAAACAGTCTTTTGCCATTCTAATGCCATTATCTGCATTGTAGGGCTATAGTAAGGTTGCAGGCTTGAAATTTAGCACTTGTAAAAAGATATTCGCTTATGAAATAAAAACACATTCTAAACAGTCTTTTGCCATTCTAATGCCATTATCTGCATTGTAGGGCTATAGTAAGGTTGCTGGCTTGAAATTTAGCACTTGTAAAAAGATATTCGCTTATGAAATAAAAACACATTCTAAACAGTCTTTTGCCATTCTAATGCCATTATCTGCATTGAAGGGCTATTTAGACTGTCTTAGTAAGGTTGCTGGCTTGAAATTTAGCACTTGTAAAAAGATATTTGCTTATGAAATAAAAACACATTCTAAACAGTCTTTTGCCATTCTAATGCCATTATCTGCATTGAAGGGCTATTTAGACTGTCTTAGTAAGGTTGCTGGCTTGAAATTTAGCACTTGTAAAAAGATATTCGCTTATGAAATAAAAACACATTCTAAACAGTCTTTTGCCATTCTAATGCCATTATCTGCATTGTAGGGCTATTTAGACTGTCTTAGTAAGGTTGCTGGCTTGAAATTTAGCACTTGTAAAAAGATATTCGCTTATGAAATAAAAACACATTCTAAACAGTCTTTTGCCATTCTAATGCCATTATCTGCATTGAAGGGCTATTTAGACTGTCTTAGTAAGGTTGCTGGCTTGAAATTTAGCACTTGTAAAAAGATATTCGCTTATGAAATAAAAACACATTCTAAACAGTCTTTTGCCATTCTAATGCCATTATCTGCATTGAAGGGCTATTTAGACTGTCTTAGTAAGGTTGCTGGCTTGAAATTTAGCACTTGTAAAAAGATATTCGCTTATGAAATAAAAACACATTCTAAACAGTCTTTTGCCATTCTAATGCCATTATCTGCATTGAAGGGCTATTTAGACTGTCTTAGTAAGGTTGCTGGCTTGAAATTTAGCACTTGTAAAAAGATATTCGCTTATGAAATAAAAACACATTCTAAACAGTCTTTTGCCATTCTAATGCCATTATCTGCATTGTAGGGCTATTTAGACTGTCTTAGTAAGGTTGCTGGCTTGAAATTTAGCACTTGTAAAAAGATATTCGCTTATGAAATAAAAACACATTCTAAACAGTCTTTTTGCCATTCTAATGCCATTATCTGCATTGTAGGGCTATAGTAAGGTTGCAGGCTTGAAATTTAGCACTTGTAAAAAGATATTCGCTTATGAAATAAAAACACATTCTAAACAGTGTTTTGCCATTCTAATGCCATTATCTGTATTGTAGGGCTATAGTAAGGTTGCAGGCTTGAAATTTAGCACTTGTAAAAAGATATTCGCTTATGAAATAAAAACACATTCTAAACAGTCTTTTGCCATTCTAATGCCATTATCTGCATTGTAGGGCTATTTAGACTGTCTTAGTAAGGTTGCTGGCTTGAAATTTAGCACTTGTAAAAAGATATTCGCTTATGAAATAAAAACACATTCTAAACAGTCTTTTGCCATTCTAATGCCATTATCTGCATTGTAGGGCTATAGTAAGGTTGCAGGCTTGAAATTTAGCATCAGTAAAAAGATATTCGCTTATGAAATAAAAACACATTCTAAACAGTCTTTTGCCATTCTAATGCCATTATCTGCATTGAAGGGCTATTAGACTGTCTTAGTAAGGTTGCTGGCTTGAAATTTAGCACTTGTAAAAAGATATTCGCTTATGAAATAAAAACACATTCTAAACAGTCTTTTGCCATTCTAATGCCATTATCTGCATTGTAGGGCTATTTAGACTGTCTTAGTAAGGTTGCTGGCTTGAAATTTAGCACTTGTAAAAAGATATTCGCTTATGAAATAAAAACACATTCTAAACAGTCTTTTGCCATTCTAATGCCATTATCTGCATTGAAGGGCTATTTAGACTGTCTTAGTAAGGTTGCTGGCTTGAAATTTAGCACTTGTAAAAAGATATTCGCTTATGAAATAAAAACACATTCTAAACAGTCTTTTGCCATTCTAATGCCATTATCTGCATTGTAGGTCTATTTAGACTGTCTTAGTAAGGTTGCTGGCTTGGAATTTAGCACTTGTAAAAAGATATTCGCTTATGAAATAAAAACACATTCTAAACAGTCTTTTGCCATTCTAATGCCATTATCTGCATTGTAGGGCTATAGTAAGGTTGCAGGCTTGAAATTTAGCACTTGTAAAAAGATATTCGCTTATGAAATAAAAACACATTCTAAACAGTCTTTTGCCATTCTAATGCCATTATCTGCATTGAAGGGCTATTTAGACTGTCTTAGTAAGGTTGCTGGCTTGAAATTTAGCACTTGTAAAAAGATATTCGCTTATGAAATAAAAACACATTCTAAACAGTGTTTTGCCATTCTAATGCCATTATCTGCATTGTAGGGCTATTTAGACTGTCTTAGTAAGGTTGCTGGCTTGAAATTTAGCACTTGTAAAAAGATATTCGCTTATGAAATAAAAACACATTCTAAACAGTCTTTTGCCATTCTAATGCCATTATCTGCATTGAAGGGCTATTTAGACTGTCTTAGTAAGGTTGCTGGCTTGAAATTTAGCACTTGTAAAAAGATATTCGCTTATGAAATAAAAACACATTCTAAACAGTGTTTTGCCATTCTAATGCCATTATCTGCATTGTAGGGCTATAGTAAGGTTGCAGGCTTGAAATTTAGCACTTGTAAAAAGATATTCGCTTATGAAATAAAAACACATTCTAAACAGTCTTTTGCCATTCTAATGCCATTATCTGCATTGTAGGGCTATTTAGACTGTCTTAGTAAGGTTGCTGGCTTGAAATTTAGCACTTGTAAAAAGATATTCGCTTATGAAATAAAAACACATTCTAAACAGTCTTTTGCCATTCTAATGCCATTATCTGCATTGTAGGGCTATAGTAAGGTTGCAGGCTTGAAATTTAGCACTTGTAAAAAGATATTCGCTTATGAAATAAAAACACATTCTAAACAGTCTTTTGCCATTCTAATGCCATTATCTGCATTGAAGGGCTATTTAGACTGTCTTAGTAAGGTTGCTGGCTTGAAATTTAGCACTTGTAAAAAGATATTCGCTTATGAAATAAAAACACATTCTAAACAGTCTTTTGCCATTCTAATGCCATTATCTGCATTGAAGGGCTATTTAGACTGTCTTAGTAAGGTTGCTGGCTTGAAATTTAGCACTTGTAAAAAGATATTCGCTTATGAAATAAAAACACATTCTAAACAGTCTTTTGCCATTCTAATGCCATTATCTGCATTGAAGGGCTATTTAGACTGTCTTAGTAAGGTTGCTGGCTTGAAATTTAGCACTTGTAAAAAGATATTCGCTTATGAAATAAAAACACATTCTAAACAGTGTTTTGCCATTCTAATGCCATTATCTGCATTGTAGGGCTATAGTAAGGTTGCAGGCTTGAAATTTAGCACTTGTAAAAAGATATTCGCTTATGAAATAAAAACACATTCTAAACAGTCTTTTGCCATTCTAATGCCATTATCTGCATTGTAGGGCTATTTAGACTGTCTTAGTAAGGTTGCTGGCTTGAAATTTAGCACTTGTAAAAAGATATTCGCTTATGAAATAAAAACACATTCTAAACAGTGTTTTGCCATTCTAATGCCATTATCTGCATTGTAGGGCTATAGTAAGGTTGCAGGCTTGAAATTTAGCACTTGTAAAAAGATATTCGCTTATGAAATAAAAACACATTCTAAACAGTCTTTTGCCATTCTAATGCCATTATCTGCATTGAAGGGCTATTTAGACTGTCTTAGTAAGGTTGCTGGCTTGAAATTTAGCACTTGTAAAAAGATATTCGCTTATGAAATAAAAACACATTCTAAACAGTCTTTTGCCATTCTAATGCCATTATCTGCATTGTAGGGCTATAGTAAGGTTGCAGGCTTGAAATTTAGCACTTGTAAAAAGATATTCGCTTATGAAATAAAAACACATTCTAAACAGTCTTTTGCCATTCTAATGCCATTATCTGCATTGTAGGGCTATAGTAAGGTTGCAGGCTTGAAATTTAGCACTTGTAAAAAGATATTAGCTTATGAAATAAAAACACATTCTAAACAGTCTTTTGCCATTCTAATGCCATTATCTGCATTGTAGGGCTATTTAGACTGTCTTAGTAAGGTTGCTGGCTTGAAATTTAGCACTTGTAAAAAGATATTCGCTTATGAAATAAAAACACATTCTAAACAGTGTTTTGCCATTCTAATGCCATTATCTGCATTAGTAAGGTTGCTGGCTTGAAATTTAGCACTTGTAAAAAGATATTCGCTTATAAAATAAAAACACATTCTAAACAGTCTTTTGCCATTCTAATGCCATTATCTGCATTGTAGGGCTTATAGTAAGGTTGCAGGCTTGAAATTTAGCACTTGTAAAAAGATATTCGCTTATGAAATAAAAACACATTCTAAACAGTCTTTTGCCATTCTAATGCCATTATCTGCATTGAAGGGCTATTTAGACTGTCTTAGTAAGGTTGCTGGCTTGAAATTTAGCACTTGTAAAAAGATATTCGCTTATGAAATAAAAACACATTCTAAACAGTCTTTTGCCATTCTAATGCCATTATCTGCATTGAAGGGCTATTTAGACTGTCTTAGTAAGGTTGCTGGCTTGAAATTTAGCACTTGTAAAAAGATATTCGCTTATGAAATAAAAACACATTCTAAACAGTCTTTTGCCATTCTAATGCCATTATCTGCATTGTAGGGCTATTTAGACTGTCTTAGTAAGGTTGCTGGCTTGAAATTTAGCACTTGTAAAAAGATATTCGCTTATGAAATAAAAACACATTCTAAACAGTCTTTTGCCATTCTAATGCCATTATCTGCATTGTAGGGCTATTTAGACTGTCTTAGTAAGGTTGCTGGCTTGAAATTTAGCACTTGTAAAAAGATATTCGCTTATGAAATAAAAACACATTCTAAACAGTCTTTTGCCATTCTAATGCCATTATCTGCATTGAAGGGCTATTTAGACTGTCTTAGTAAGGTTGCTGGCTTGAAATTTAGCACTTGTAAAAAGATATTCGCTTATGAAATAAAAACACATTCTAAACAGTCTTTTGCCATTCTAATGCCATTATCTGCATTGTAGGGCTATAGTAAGGTTGCAGGCTTGAAATTTAGCACTTGTAAAAAGATATTCGCTTATGAAATAAAAACACATTCTAAACAGTCTTTTGCCATTCTAATGCCATTATCTGCATTGTAGCGCTATTTAGACTGTCTTAGTAAGGTTGCTGGCTTGAAATTTAGCACTTGTAAAAAGATATTCGCTTATGAAATAAAAACACATTCTAAACAGTCTTTTGCCATTCTAATGCCATTATCTGCATTGAAGGGCTATTTAGACTGTCTTAGTAAGGTTGCTGGCTTGAAATTTAGCACTTGTAAAAAGATATTCGCTTATGAAATAAAAACACATTCTAAACAGTCTTTTGCCATTCTAATGCCATTATCTGCATTGTAGGGCTATAGTAAGGTTGCAGGCTTGAAATTTAGCACTTGTAAAAAGATATTCGCTTATGAAATAAAAACACATTCTAAACAGTCTTTTGCCATTCTAATGCCATTATCTGCATTGAAGGGCTATTTAGACTGTCTTAGTAAGGTTGCTGGCTTGAAATTTAGCACTTGTAAAAAGATATTCGCTTATGAAATAAAAACACATTCTAAACAGTATTTTGCCATTCTAATGCCATTATCTGCATTGTAGGGCTATTTAGACTGTCTTAGTAAGGTTGCTGGCTTGAAATTTAGCACTTGTAAAAAGATATTCGCTTATGAAATAAAAACACATTCTAAACAGTCTTTTGCCATTCTAATGCCATTATCTGCATTGTAGGGCTATAGTAAGGTTGCAGGCTTGAAATTTAGCACTTGTAAAAAGATATTCGCTTATGAAATAAAAACACATTCTAAACAGTCTTTTGCCATTCTAATGCCATTATCTGCATTGTAGGGCTATTTAGACTGTCTTAGTAAGGTTGCTGGCTTGAAATTTAGCACTTGTAAAAAGATATTCGCTTATGAAATAAAAACACATTCTAAACAGTCTTTTGCCATTCTAATGCCATTATCTGCATTGAAGGGCTATTTAGACTGTCTTAGTAAGGTTGCTGGCTTGAAATTTAGCACTTGTAAAAAGATATTCGCTTATGAAATAAAAACACATTCTAAACAGTCTTTTGCCATTCTAATGCCATTATCTGCATTGTAGGGCTATTTAGACTGTCTTAGTAAGGTTGCTGGCTTGAAATTTAGCACTTGTAAAAAGATATTCGCTTATGAAATAAAAACACATTCTAAACAGTCTTTTGCCATTCTAATGCCATTATCTGCATTGTAGGGCTATTTAGACTGTCTTAGTAAGGTTGCTGGCTTGAAATTTAGCACTTGTAAAAAGATATTCGCTTATGAAATAAAAACACATTCTAAACAGTCTTTTGCCATTCTAATGCCATTATCTGCATTGAAGGGCTATTTAGACTGTCTTAGTAAGGTTGCTGGCTTGAAATTTAGCACTTGTAAAAAGATATTCGCTTATGAAATAAAAACACATTCTAAACAGTCTTTTGCCATTCTAATGCCATTATCTGCATTGTAGGGCTATTTAGACTGTCTTAGTAAGGTTGCTGGCTTGAAATTTAGCACTTGTAAAAAGATATTCGCTTATGAAATAAAAACACATTCTAAACAGTCTTTTGCCATTCTAATGCCATTATCTGCATTGAAGGGCTATTTAGACTGTCTTAGTAAGGTTGCTGGCTTGAAATTTAGCACTTGTAAAAAGATATTCGCTTATGAAATAAAAACACATTCTAAACAGTCTTTTGCCATTCTAATGCCATTATCTGCATTGTAGGGCTATTTAGACTGTCTTAGTAAGGTTGCTGGCTTGAAATTTAGCACTTGTAAAAAGATATTCGCTTATGAAATAAAAACACATTCTAAACAGTCTTTTGCCATTCTAATGCCATTATCTGCATTGAAGGGCTATTTAGACTGTCTTAGTAAGGTTGCTGGCTTGAAATTTAGCACTTGTAAAAAGATATTCGCTTATGAAATAAAAACACATTCTAAACAGTCTTTTGCCATTCTAATGCCATTATCTGCATTGAAGGGCTATTTAGACTGTCTTAGTAAGGTTGCTGGCTTGAAATTTAGCACTTGTAAAAAGATATTCGCTTATGAAATAAAAACACATTCTAAACAGTCTTTTGCCATTCTAATGCCATTATCTGCATTGAAGGGCTATTTAGACTGTCTTAGTAAGGTTGCTGGCTTGAAATTTAGCACTTGTAAAAAGATATTAGCTTATGAAATAAAAACACATTCTAAACAGTCTTTTGCCATTCTAATGCCATTATCTGCATTGAAGGGCTATTTAGACTGTCTTAGTAAGGTTGCTGGCTTGAAATTTAGCACTTGTAAAAAGATATTCGCTTATGAAATAAAAACACATTCTAAACAGTCTTTTGCCATTCTAATGCCATTATCTGCATTGAAGGGCTATTTAGACTGTCTTAGTAAGGTTGCAGGCTTGAAATTTAGCACTTGTAAAAAGATATTCGCTTATGAAATAAAAACACATTCTAAACAGTCTTTTGCCATTCTAATGCCATTATCTGCATTGTAGGGCTATTAGTAAGGTTGCAGGCTTGAAATTTAGCACTTGTAAAAAGATATTCGCTTATGAAATAAAAACACATTCTAAACAGTCTTTTGCCATTCTAATGCCATTATCTGCATTGAAGGGCTATTTAGACTGTCTTAGTAAGGTTGCAGGCTTGAAATTTAGCACTTGTAAAAAGATATTCGCTTATGAAATAAAAACACATTCTAAACAGTCTTTTGCCATTCTAATGCCATTATCTGCATTGAAGGGCTATTTAGACTGTCTTAGTAAGGTTGCTGGCTTGAAATTTAGCACTTGTAAAAAGATATTCGCTTATGAAATAAAAACACATTCTAAACAGTCTTTTGCCATTCTAATGCCATTATCTGCATTGAAGGGCTATTTAGACTGTCTTAGTAAGGTTGCTGGCTTGAAATTTAGCACTTGTAAAAAGATATTCGCTTATGAAATAAAAACACATTCTAAACAGTCTTTTGCCATTCTAATGCCATTATCTGCATTGAAGTGCTATTTAGACTGTCTTAGTAAGGTTGCTGGCTTGAAATTTAGCACTTGTAAAAAGATATTCGCTTATGAAATAAAAACACATTCTAAACAGTCTTTTGCCATTCTAATGCCATTATCTGCATTGAAGGGCTATTTAGACTGTCTTAGTAAGGTTGCTGGCTTGAAATTTAGCACTTGTAAAAAGATATTCGCTTATGAAATAAAAACACATTCTAAACAGTCTTTTGCCATTCTAATGCCATTATCTGCATTGAAGGGCTATTTAGACTGTCTTAGTAAGGTTGCTGGCTTGAAATTTAGCACTTGTAAAAAGATATTCGCTTATGAAATAAAAACACATTCTAAACAGTCTTTTGCCATTCTAATGCCATTATCTGCATTGTAGGGCTATAGTAAGGTTGCAGGCTTGAAATTTAGCACTTGTAAAAAGATATTCGCTTATGAAATAAAAACACATTCTAAACAGTCTTTTGCCATTCTAATGCCATTATCTGCATTGTAGGGCTATTTAGACTGTCTTAGTAAGGTTGCTGGCTTGAAATTTAGCACTTGTAAAAAGATATTCGCTTATGAAATAAAAACACATTCTAAACAGTCTTTTGCCATTCTAATGCCATTATCTGCATTGTAGGGCTATTTAGACTGTCTTAGTAAGGTTGCTGGCTTGAAATTTAGCACTTGTAAAAAGATATTAGCTTATGAAATAAAAACACATTCTAAACAGTCTTTTGCCATTCTAATGCCATTATCTGCATTGTAGGGCTATAGTAAGGTTGCTGGCTTGAAATTTAGCACTTGTAAAAAGATATTCGCTTATGAAATAAAAACACATTCTAAACAGTCTTTTGCCATTCTAATGCCATTATCTGCATTGAAGGGCTATTTAGACTGTCTTAGTAAGGTTGCAGGCTTGAAATTTAGCACTTGTAAAAAGATATTCGCTTATGAAATAAAAACACATTCTAAACAGTCTTTTGCCATTCTAATGCCATTATCTGCATTGTAGGGCTATTTAGACTGTCTTAGTAAGGTTGCTGGCTTGAAATTTAGCACTTGTAAAAAGATATTCGCTTATGAAATAAAAACACATTCTAAACAGTCTTTTGCCATTCTAATGCCATTATCTGCATTGTAGGGCTATTCTGTCTTAGTAAGGTTGCTGGCTTGAAATTTAGCACTTGTAAAAAGATATTCGCTTATGAAATAAAAACACATTCTAAACAGTCTTTTGCCATTCTAATGCCATTATCTGCATTGAAGGGCTATTTAGACTGTCTTAGTAAGGTTGCTGGCTTGAAATTTAGCACTTGTAAAAAGATATTCGCTTATGAAATAAAAACACATTCTAAACAGTCTTTTGCCATTCTAATGCCATTATCTGCATTGAAGGGCTATTTAGACTGTCTTAGTAAGGTTGCTGGCTTGAAATTTAGCACTTGTAAAAAGATATTCGCTTATGAAATAAAAACACATTCTAAACAGTCTTTTGCCATTATAATGCCATTATCTGCATTGAAGGGCTATTTAGACTGTCTTAGTAAGGTTGCTGGCTTGAAATTTAGCACTTGTAAAAAGATATTCGCTTATGAAATAAAAACACATTCTAAACAGTCTTTTGCCATTCTAATGCCATTATCTGCATTGAAGGGCTATTTAGACTGTCTTAGTAAGGTTGCTGGCTTGAAATTTAGCACTTGTAAAAAGATATTAGCTTATGAAATAAAAACACATTCTAAACAGTCTTTTGCCATTCTAATGCCATTATCTGCATTGAAGGGCTATTTAGACTGTCTTAGTAAGGTTGCTGGCTTGAAATTTAGCACTTGTAAAAAGATATTCGCTTATGAAATAAAAACACATTCTAAACAGTCTTTTGCCATTCTAATGCCATTATCTGCATTGAAGGGCTATTTAGACTGTCTTAGTAAGGTTGCAGGCTTGAAATTTAGCACTTGTAAAAAGATATTCGCTTATGAAATAAAAACACATTCTAAACAGTCTTTTGCCATTCTAATGCCATTATCTGCATTGTAGGGCTATAGTAAGGTTGCAGGCTTGAAATTTAGCACTTGTAAAAAGATATTCGCTTATGAAATAAAAACACATTCTAAACAGTCTTTTGCCATTCTAATGCCATTATCTGCATTGAAGGGCTATTTAGACTGTCTTAGTAAGGTTGCAGGCTTGAAATTTAGCACTTGTAAAAAGATATTCGCTTATGAAATAAAAACACATTCTAAACAGTCTTTTGCCATTCTAATGCCATTATCTGCATTGAAGGGCTATTTAGACTGTCTTAGTAAGGTTGCTGGCTTGAAATTTAGCACTTGTAAAAAGATATTCGCTTATGAAATAAAAACACATTCTAAACAGTCTTTTGCCATTCTAATGCCATTATCTGCATTGAAGGGCTATTTAGACTGTCTTAGTAAGGTTGCTGGCTTGAAATTTAGCACTTGTAAAAAGATATTCGCTTATGAAATAAAAACACATTCTAAACAGTCTTTTGCCATTCTAATGCCATTATCTGCATTGAAGGGCTATTTAGACTGTCTTAGTAAGGTTGCTGGCTTGAAATTTAGCACTTGTAAAAAGATATTCGCTTATGAAATAAAAACACATTCTAAACAGTCTTTTGCCATTCTAATGCCATTATCTGCATTGTAGGGCTATAGTAAGGTTGCAGGCTTGAAATTTAGCACTTGTAAAAAGATATTCGCTTATGAAATAAAAACACATTCTAAACAGTCTTTTGCCATTCTAATGCCATTATCTGCATTGTAGGGCTATTTAGACTGTCTTAGTAAGGTTGCTGGCTTGAAATTTAGCACTTGTAAAAAGATATTCGCTTATGAAATAAAAACACATTCTAAACAGTCTTTTGCCATTCTAATGCCATTATCTGCATTGAAGGGCTATTTAGACTGTCTTAGTAAGGTTGCTGGCTTGAAATTTAGCACTTGTAAAAAGATATTCGCTTATGAAATAAAAACACATTCTAAACAGTCTTTTGCCATTCTAATGCCATTATCTGCATTGAAGGGCTATTTAGACTGTCTTAGTAAGGTTGCTGGCTTGAAATTTAGCACTTGTAAAAAGATATTCGCTTATGAAATAAAAACACATTCTAAACAGTCTTTTGCCATTCTAATGCCATTATCTGCATTGTAGGGCTATTTAGACTGTCTTAGTAAGGTTGCTGGCTTGAAATTTAGCATTTGTAAAAAGATATTAGCTTATGAAATAAAAACACATTCTAAACAGTCTTTTGCCATTCTAATGCCATTATCTGCATTGTAGGGCTATAGTAAGGTTGCTGGCTTGAAATTTAGCACTTGTAAAAAGATATTCGCTTATGAAATAAAAACACATTCTAAACAGTCTTTTGCCATTCTAATGCCATTATCTGCATTGAAGGGCTATTTAGACTGTCTTAGTAAGGTTGCAGGCTTGAAATTTAGCACTTGTAAAAAGATATTCGCTTATGAAATAAAAACACATTCTAAACAGTCTTTTGCCATTCTAATGCCATTATCTGCATTGTAGGGCTATTTAGACTGTCTTAGTAAGGTTGCTGGCTTGAAATTTAGCACTTGTAAAAAGATATTCGCTTATGAAATAAAAACACATTCTAAACAGTCTTTTGCCATTCTAATGCCATTATCTGCATTGTAGGGCTATTCTGTCTTAGTAAGGTTGCTGGCTTGAAATTTAGCACTTGTAAAAAAGATATTCGCTTATGAAATAAAAACACATTCTAAACAGTCTTTTGCCATTCTAATGCCATTATCTGCATTGAAGGGCTATTTAGACTGTCTTAGTAAGGTTGCTGGCTTGAAATTTAGCACTTGTAAAAAGATATTCGCTTATGAAATAAAAACACATTCTAAACAGTCTTTTGCCATTCTAATGCCATTATCTGCATTGAAGGGCTATTTAGACTGTCTTAGTAAGGTTGCTGGCTTGAAATTTAGCACTTGTAAAAAGATATTCGCTTATGAAATAAAAACACATTCTAAACAGTCTTTTGCCATTCTAATGCCATTATCTGCATTGAAGGGCTATTTAGACTGTCTTAGTAAGGTTGCTGGCTTGAAATTTAGCACTTGTAAAAAGATATTAGCTTATGAAATAAAAACACATTCTAAACAGTCTTTTGCCATTCTAATGCCATTATCTGCATTGAAGGGCTATTTAGACTGTCTTAGTAAGGTTGCTGGCTTGAAATTTAGCACTTGTAAAAAGATATTCGCTTATGAAATAAAAACACATTCTAAACAGTCTTTTGCCATTCTAATGCCATTATCTGCATTGAAGGGCTATTTAGACTGTCTTAGTAAGGTTGCAGGCTTGAAATTTAGCACTTGTAAAAAGATATTCGCTTATGAAATAAAAACACATTCTAAACAGTCTTTTGCCATTCTAATGCCATTATCTGCATTGTAGGGCTATAGTAAGGTTGCAGGCTTGAAATTTAGCACTTGTAAAAAGATATTCGCTTATGAAATAAAAACACATTCTAAACAGTCTTTTGCCATTCTAATGCCATTATCTGCATTGAAGGGCTATTTAGACTGTCTTAGTAAGGTTGCAGGCTTGAAATTTAGCACTTGTAAAAAGATATTCGCTTATGAAATAAAAACACATTCTAAACAGTCTTTTGCCATTCTAATGCCATTATCTGCATTGTAGGGCTATTTAGACTGTCTTAGTAAGGTTGCTGGCTTGAAATTTAGCACTTGTAAAAATATATTCGCTTATGAAATAAAAACACATTCTAAACAGTCTTTTGCCATTCTAATGCCATTATCTGCATTGTAGGGCTATAGTAAGGTTGCTGGCTTGAAATTTAGCACTTGTAAAAAGATATTCGCTTATGAAATAAAAACACATTCTAAACAGTCTTTTGCCATTCTAATGCCATTATCTGCATTGAAGGGCTATTTAGACTGTCTTAGTAAGGTTGCAGGCTTGAAATTTAGCACTTGTAAAAAGATATTCGCTTATGAAATAAAAACACATTCTAAACAGTCTTTTGCCATTCTAATGCCATTATCTGCATTGTAGGGCTATTTAGACTGTCTTAGTAAGGTTGCTGGCTTGAAATTTAGCACTTGTAAAAATATATTCGCTTATGAAATAAAAACACATTCTAAACAGTCTTTTGCCATTCTAATGCCATTATCTGCATTGTAGGGCTATAGTAAGGTTGCTGGCTTGAAATTTAGCACTTGTAAAAAGATATTCGCTTATGAAATAAAAACACATTCTAAACAGTCTTTTGCCATTCTAATGCCATTATCTGCATTGAAGGGCTATTTAGACTGTCTTAGTAAGGTTGCAGGCTTGAAATTTAGCACTTGTAAAAAGATATTCGCTTATGAAATAAAAACACATTCTAAACAGTCTTTTGCCATTCTAATGCCATTATCTGCATTGTAGGGCTATTTAGACTGTCTTAGTAAGGTTGCTGGCTTGAAATTTAGCACGTGTAAAAAGATATTCGCTTATGAAATAAAAACACATTCTAAACAGTCTTTTGCCATTCTAATGCCATTATCTGCATTGTAGGGCTATAGTAAGGTTGCAGGCTTGAAATTTAGCACTTGTAAAAAGATATTCGCTTATGAAATAAAAACACATTCTAAACAGTCTTTTGCCATTCTAATGCCATTATCTGCATTGAAGGGCTATTTAGACTGTCTTAGTAAGGTTGCAGGCTTGAAATTTAGCACTTGTAAAAAGATATTCGCTTATGAAATAAAAACACATTCTAAACAGTCTTTTGCCATTCTAATGCCATTATCTGCATTGTAGGGCTATTTAGACTGTCTTAGTAAGGTTGCTGGCTTGAAATTTAGCACTTGTAAAAAGATATTCGCTTATGAAATAAAAACACATTCTAAACAGTCTTTTGCCATTCTAATGCCATTATCTGCATTGTAGGGCTATAGTAAGGTTGCAGGCTTGAAATTTAGCACTTGTAAAAAGATATTCGCTTATGAAATAAAAACACATTCTAAACAGTCTTTTGCCATTCTAATGCCATTATCTGCATTGTAGGGCTATTTAGACTGTCTTAGTAAGGTTGCTGGCTTGAAATTTAGCACTTGTAAAAAGATATTCGCTTATGAAATAAAAACACATTCTAAACAGTCTTTTGCCATTCTAATGCCATTATCTGCATTTAAGGGCTATTTAGACTGTCTTAGTAAGGTTGCTGGCTTGAAATTTAGCACTTGTAAAAAGATATTCGCTTATGAAATAAAAACACATTCTAAACAGTGTTTTGCCATTCTAATGCCATTATCTGCATTGTAGGGCTATTTAGACTGTCTTAGTAAGGTTGCTGGCTTGAAATTTAGCACTTGTAAAAAGATATTCGCTTATGAAATAAAAACACATTCTAAACAGTCTTTTGCCATTCTAATGCCATTATCTGCATTTAAGGGCTATTTAGACTGTCTTAGTAAGGTTGCTGGGTTGAAATTTAGCACTTGTAAAAAGATATTCGCTTATGAAATAAAAACACATTCTAAACAGTGTTTTGCCATTCTAATGCCATTATCTGCATTGTAGGGCTATTTAGACTGTCTTAGTAAGGTTGCTGGCTTGAAATTTAGCACTTGTAAAAAGATATTCGCTTATGAAATAAAAACACATTCTAAACAGTCTTTTGCCATTCTAATGCCATTATCTGCATTGTAGGGCTATTTAGACTGTCTTAGTAAGGTTGCTGGCTTGAAATTTAGCACTTAAAAAGATATTCGCTTATGAAATAAAAACACATTCTAAACAGTCTTTTGCCATTCTAATGCCATTATCTGCATTGAAGGGCTATTTAGACTGTCTTAGTAAGGTTGCTGGCTTGAAATTTAGCACTTGTAAAAAGATATTCGCTTATGAAATAAAAACACATTCTAAACAGTCTTTTGCCATTCTAATGCCATTATCTGCATTGAAGGGCTATTTAGACTGTCTTAGTAAGGTTGCTGGCTTGAAATTTAGCACTTGTAAAAAGATATTCGCTTATGAAATAAAAACACATTCTAAACAGTCTTTTGCCATTCTAATGCCATTATCTGCATTGTAGGGCTATTTAGACTGTCTTAGTAAGGTTGCTGGCTTGAAATTTAGCACTTGTAAAAAGATATTCGCTTATGAAATAAAAACACATTCTAAACAGTCTTTTGCCATTCTAATGCCATTATCTGCATTGAAGGGCTATTTAGACTGTCTTAGTAAGGTTGCTGGCTTGAAATTTAGCACTTGTAAAAAGATATTCGCTTATGAAATAAAAACACATTCTAAACAGTCTTTTGCCATTCTAATGCCATTATCTGCATTGAAGGGCTATTTAGACTGTCTTAGTAAGGTTGCTGGCTTGAAATTTAGCACTTGTAAAAAGATATTCGCTTATGAAATAAAAACACATTCTAAACAGTCTTTTGCCATTCTAATGCCATTATCTGCATTGTAGGGCTATAGTAAGGTTGCTGGCTTGAAATTTAGCACTTGTAAAAAGATATTCGCTTATGAAATAAAAACACATTCTAAACAGTCTTTTGCCATTCTAATGCCATTATCTGCATTGAAGGGCTATTTAGACTGTCTTAGTAAGGTTGCAGGCTTGAAATTTAGCACTTGTAAAAAGATATTCGCTTATGAAATAAAAACACATTCTAAACAGTCTTTTGCCATTCTAATGCCATTATCTGCATTGTAGGGCTATTTAGACTGTCTTGCTGGCTTGAAATTTAGCACTTGTAAAAAGATATTCGCTTATGAAATAAAAACACATGCTAAACAGTCTTTTGCCATTCTAATGCCATTATCTGCATTGTAGGGCTATAGTAAGGTTGCAGGCTTGAAATTTAGCACTTGTAAAAAGATATTCGCTTATGAAATAAAAACACATTCTAAACAGTCTTTTGCCATTCTAATGCCATTATCTGCATTGTAGGGCTATTTAGACTGTCTTAGTAAGGTTGCTGGCTTGAAATTTAGCACTTGTAAAAAGATATTCGCTTATGAAATAAAAACACATTCTAAACAGTCTTTTGCCATTCTAATGCCATTATCTGCATTGTAGGGCTATTTAGACTGTCTTAGTAAGGTTGCTGGCTTGAAATTTAGCACTTGTAAAAAGATATTCGCTTATGAAATAAAAACACATTCTAAACAGTCTTTTGCCATTCTAATGCCATTATCTGCATTGTAGGGCTATTTAGACTGTCTTAGTAAGGTTGCTGGCTTGAAATTTAGCACTTGTAAAAAGATATTCGCTTATGAAATAAAAACACATTCTAAACAGTCTTTTGCCATTCTAATGCCATTATCTGCATTGTAGGGCTATAGTAAGGTTGCAGGCTTGAAATTTAGCACTTGTAAAAAGATATTCGCTTATGAAATAAAAACACATTCTAAACAGTCTTTTGCCATTCTAATGCCATTATCTGCATTGAAGGGCTATTTAGACTGTCTTAGTAAGGTTGCTGGCTTGAAATTTAGCACTTGTAAAAAGATATTCGCTTATGAAATAAAAACACATTCTAAACAGTGTTTTGCCATTCTAATGCCATTATCTGCATTGTAGGGCTATAGTAAGGTTGCAGGCTTGAAATTTAGCACTTGTAAAAAGATATTCGCTTATGAAATAAAAACACATTCTAAACAGTCTTTTGCCATTCTAATGCCATTATCTGCATTGTAGGGCTATTTAGACTGTCTTAGTAAGGTTGCTGGCTTGAAATTTAGCACTTGTAAAAAGATATTCGCTTATGAAATAAAAACACATTCTAAACAGTCTTTTGCCATTCTAATGCCATTATCTGCATTGTAGGGCTATTTAGACTGTCTTAGTAAGGTTGCTGGCTTGAAATTTAGCACTTGTAAAAAGATATTCGCTTATGAAATAAAAACACATTCTAAACAGTCTTTTGCCATTCTAATGCCATTATCTGCATTGAAGGGCTATTTAGACTGTCTTAGTAAGGTTGCTGGCTTGAAATTTAGCACTTGTAAAAAGATATTCGCTTATGAAATAAAAACACATTCTAAACAGTCTTTTGCCATTCTAATGCCATTATCTGCATTGAAGGGCTATTTAGACTGTCTTAGTAAGGTTGCTGGCTTGAAATTTAGCACTTGTAAAAAGATATTCGCTTATGAAATAAAAACACATTCTAAACAGTCTTTTGCCATTCTAATGCCATTATCTGCATTGTAGGGCTATAGTAAGGTTGCTGGCTTGAAATTTAGCACTTGTAAAAAGATATTCGCTTATGAAATAAAAACACATTCTAAACAGTCTTTTGCCATTCTAATGCCATTATCTGCATTGAAGGGCTATTTAGACTGTCTTAGTAAGGTTGCAGGCTTGAAATTTAGCACTTGTAAAAAGATATTCGCTTATGAAATAAAAACACATTCTAAACAGTCTTTTGCCATTCTAATGCCATTCTGCATTGTAGGGCTATTTAGACTGTCTTGCTGGCTTGAAATTTAGCACTTGTAAAAAGATATTTGCTTATGAAATAAAAACACATTCTAAACAGTCTTTTGCCATTCTAATGCCATTATCTGCATTGTAGGGCTATAGTAAGGTTGCAGGCTTGAAATTTAGCACTTGTAAAAAGATATTCGCTTATGAAATAAAAACACATTCTAAACAGTCTTTTGCCATTCTAATGCCATTATCTGCATTGTAGGGCTATTTAGACTGTCTTAGTAAGGTTGCTGGCTTGAAATTTAGCACTTGTAAAAAGATATTCGCTTATGAAATAAAAACACATTCTAAACAGTCTTTTGCCATTCTAATGCCATTATCTGCATTGTAGGGCTATTTAGACTGTCTTAGTAAGGTTGCTGGCTTGAAATTTAGCACTTGTAAAAAGATATTCGCTTATGAAATAAAAACACATTCTAAACAGTCTTTTGCCATTCTAATGCCATTATCTGCATTGTAGGGCTATTTAGACTGTCTTAGTAAGGTTGCTGGCTTGAAATTTAGCACTTGTAAAAAGATATTCGCTTATGAAATAAAAACACATTCTAAACAGTCTTTTGCCATTCTAATGCCATTATCTGCATTGTAGGGCTATTTAGACTGTCTTAGTAAGGTTGCTGGCTTGAAATTTAGCACTTGTAAAAAGATATTCGCTTATGAAATAAAAACACATTCTAAACAGTCTTTTGCCATTCTAATGCCATTATCTGCATTGTAGGGCTATAGTAAGGTTGCAGGCTTGAAATTTAGCACTTGTAAAAAGATATTCGCTTATGAAATAAAAACACATTCTAAACAGTCTTTTGCCATTCTAATGCCATTATCTGCATTGTAGGGCTATTTAGACTGTCTTAGTAAGGTTGCTGGCTTGAAATTTAGCACTTGTAAAAAGATATTCGCTTATGAAATAAAAACACATTCTAAACAGTCTTTTGCCATTCTAATGCCATTATCTGCATTGTAGGGCTATTTAGACTGTCTTGCTGGCTTGAAATTTAGCACTTGTAAAAAGATATTCGCTTATGAAATAAAAACACATTCTAAACAGTCTTTTGCCATTCTAATGCCATTATCTGCATTGTAGGGCTATAGTAAGGTTGCAGGCTTGAAATTTAGCACTTGTAAAAAGATATTCGCTTATGAAATAAAAACACATTCTAAACAGTCTTTTGCCATTCTAATGCCATTATCTGCATTGTAGGGCTATTTAGACTGTCTTAGTAAGGTTGCTGGCTTGAAATTTAGCACTTGTAAAAAGATATTCGCTTATGAAATAAAAACACATTCTAAACAGTCTTTTGCCATTCTAATGCCATTATCTGCATTGTAGGGCTATTTAGACTGTCTTAGTAAGGTTGCTGGCTTGAAATTTAGCACTTGTAAAAAGATATTCGCTTATGAAATAAAAACACATTCTAAACAGTCTTTTGCCATTCTAATGCCATTATCTGCATTGTAGGGCTATTTAGACTGTCTTAGTAAGGTTGCTGGCTTGAAATTTAGCACTTGTAAAAAGATATTCGCTAATGAAATAAAAACACATTCTAAACAGTCTTTTGCCATTCTAATGCCATTATCTGCATTGTAGGGCTATTTAGACTGTCTTAGTAAGGTTGCTGGCTTGAAATTTAGCACTTGTAAAAAGATATTCGCTTATGAAATAAAAACACATTCTAAACAGTCTTTTGCCATTCTAATGCCATTATCTGCATTGTAGGGCTATTTAGACTGTCTTAGTAAGGTTGCTGGCTTGAAATTTAGCACTTGTAAAAAGATATTCGCTTATGAAATAAAAACACATTCTAAACAGTCTTTTGCCATTCTAATGCCATTATCTGCATTGTAGGGCTATAGTAAGGTTGCAGGCTTGAAATTTAGCACTTGTAAAAAGATATTCGCTTATGAAATAAAAACACATTCTAAACAGTCTTTTGCCATTCTAATGCCATTATCTGCATTGTAGGGCTATTTAGACTGTCTTAGTAAGGTTGCTGGCTTGAAATTTAGCACTTGTAAAAAGATATTCGCTTATGAAATAAAAACACATTCTAAACAGTCTTTTGCCATTCTAATGCCATTATCTGCATTGTAGGGCTATTTAGACTGTCTTAGTAAGGTTGCTGGCTTGAAATTTAGCACTTGTAAAAAGATATTCGCTTATGAAATAAAAACACATTCTAAACAGTCTTTTGCCATTCTAATGCCATTATCTGCATTGAAGGGCTATTTAGACTGTCTTAGTAAGGTTGCTGGCTTGAAATTTAGCACTTGTAAAAAGATATTCGCTTATGAAATAAAAACACATTCTAAACAGTCTTTTGCCATTCTAATGCCATTATCTGCATTGTAGGGCTATTTAGACTGTCTTAGTAAGGTTGCTGGCTTGAAATTTAGCACTTGTAAAAATATATTCGCTTATGAAATAAAAACACATTCTAAACAGTCTTTTGCCATTCTAATGCCATTATCTGCATTGAAGGGCTATTTAGACTGTCTTAGTAAGGTTGCTGGCTTGAAATTTAGCACTTGTAAAAAGATATTCGCTTATGAAATAAAAACACATTCTAAACAGTGTTTTGCCATTCTAATGCCATTATCTGCATTGTAGGGCTATAGTAAGGTTGCAGGCTTGAAATTTAGCACTTGTAAAAAGATATTCGCTTATGAAATAAAAACACATTCTAAACAGTCTTTTGCCATTCTAATGCCATTATCTGCATTGTAGGGCTATTTAGACTGTCTTAGTAAGGTTGCTGGCTTGAAATTTAGCACTTGTAAAAAGATATTCGCTTATGAAATAAAAACACATTCTAAACAGTCTTTTGCCATTCTAATGCCATTATCTGCATTGAAGGGCTATTTAGACTGTCTTAGTAAGGTTGCTGGCTTGAAATTTAGCACTTGTAAAAAGATATTCGCTTATGAAATAAAAACACATTCTAAACAGTCTTTTGCCATTCTAATGCCATTATCTGCATTGAAGGGCTATTTAGACTGTCTTAGTAAGGTTGCTGGCTTGAAATTTAGCACTTGTAAAAAGATATTCGCTTATGAAATAAAAACACATTCTAAACAGTCTTTTGCCATTCTAATGCCATTATCTGCATTGTAGGGCTATAGTAAGGTTGCTGGCTTGAAATTTAGCACTTGTAAAAAGATATTCGCTTATGAAATAAAAACACATTCTAAACAGTCTTTTGCCATTCTAATGCCATTATCTGCATTGAAGGGCTATTTAGACTGTCTTAGTAAGGTTGCAGGCTTGAAATTTAGCACTTGTAAAAAGATATTCGCTTATGAAATAAAAACACATTCTAAACAGTCTTTTGCCATTCTAATGCCATTATCTGCATTGTAGGGCTATTTAGACTGTCTTGCTGGCTTGAAATTTAGCACTTGTAAAAAGATATTCGCTTATGAAATAAAAACACATGCTAAACAGTCTTTTGCCATTCTAATGCCATTATCTGCATTGTAGGGCTATAGTAAGGTTGCAGGCTTGAAATTTAGCACTTGTAAAAAGATATTCGCTTATGAAATAAAAACACATTCTAAACAGTCTTTTGCCATTCTAATGCCATTATCTGCATTGTAGGGCTATTTAGACTGTCTTAGTAAGGTTGCTGGCTTGAAATTTAGCACTTGTAAAAAGATATTCGCTTATGAAATAAAAACACATTCTAAACAGTCTTTTGCCATTCTAATGCCATTATCTGCATTGTAGGGCTATTTAGACTGTCTTAGTAAGGTTGCTGGCTTGAAATTTAGCACTTGTAAAAAGATATTCGCTTATGAAATAAAAACACATTCTAAACAGTCTTTTGCCATTCTAATGCCATTATCTGCATTGTAGGGCTATAGTAAGGTTGCAGGCTTGAAATTTAGCACTTGTAAAAAGATATTCGCTTATGAAATAAAAACACATTCTAAACAGTCTTTTGCCATTCTAATGCCATTATCTGCATTGAAGGGCTATTTAGACTGTCTTAGTAAGGTTGCTGGCTTGAAATTTAGCACTTGTAAAAAGATATTCGCTTATGAAATAAAAACACATTCTAAACAGTGTTTTGCCATTCTAATGCCATTATCTGCATTGTAGGGCTATAGTAAGGTTGCAGGCTTGAAATTTAGCACTTGTAAAAAGATATTCGCTTATGAAATAAAAACACATTCTAAACAGTCTTTTGCCATTCTAATGCCATTATCTGCATTGTAGGGCTATTTAGACTGTCTTAGTAAGGTTGCTGGCTTGAAATTTAGCACTTGTAAAAAGATATTCGCTTATGAAATAAAAACACATTCTAAACAGTCTTTTGCCATTCTAATGCCATTATCTGCATTGTAGGGCTATTTAGACTGTCTTAGTAAGGTTGCTGGCTTGAAATTTAGCACTTGTAAAAAGATATTCGCTTATGAAATAAAAACACATTCTAAACAGTCTTTTGCCATTCTAATGCCATTATCTGCATTGAAGGGCTATTTAGACTGTCTTAGTAAGGTTGCAGGCTTGAAATTTAGCACTTGTAAAAAGATATTCGCTTATGAAATAAAAACACATTCTAAACAGTCTTTTGCCATTCTAATGCCATTATCTGCATTGTAGGGCTATTTAGACTGTCTTGCTGGCTTGAAATTTAGCACTTGTAAAAAGATATTCGCTTATGAAATAAAAACACATGCTAAACAGTCTTTTGCCATTCTAATGCCATTATCTGCATTGTAGGGCTATAGTAAGGTTGCAGGCTTGAAATTTAGCACTTGTAAAAAGATATTCGCTTATGAAATAAAAACACATTCTAAACAGTCTTTTGCCATTCTAATGCCATTATCTGCATTGTAGGGCTATTTAGACTGTCTTAGTAAGGTTGCTGGCTTGAAATTTAGCACTTGTAAAAAGATATTCGCTTATGAAATAAAAACACATTCTAAACAGTCTTTTGCCATTCTAATGCCATTATCTGCATTGTAGGGCTATTTAGACTGTCTTAGTAAGGTTGCTGGCTTGAAATTTAGCACTTGTAAAAAGATATTCGCTTATGAAATAAAAACACATTCTAAACAGTCTTTTGCCATTCTAATGCCATTATCTGCATTGTAGGGCTATAGTAAGGTTGCAGGCTTGAAATTTAGCACTTGTAAAAAGATATTCGCTTATGAAATAAAAACACATTCTAAACAGTCTTTTGCCATTCTAATGCCATTATCTGCATTGAAGGGCTATTTAGACTGTCTTAGTAAGGTTGCTGGCTTGAAATTTAGCACTTGTAAAAAGATATTCGCTTATGAAATAAAAACACATTCTAAACAGTGTTTTGCCATTCTAATGCCATTATCTGCATTGTAGGGCTATAGTAAGGTTGCAGGCTTGAAATTTAGCACTTGTAAAAAGATATTCGCTTATGAAATAAAAACACATTCTAAACAGTCTTTTGCCATTCTAATGCCATTATCTGCATTGTAGGGCTATTTAGACTGTCTTAGTAAGGTTGCTGGCTTGAAATTTAGCACTTGTAAAAAGATATTCGCTTATGAAATAAAAACACATTCTAAACAGTCTTTTGCCATTCTAATGCCATTATCTGCATTGAAGGGCTATTTAGACTGTCTTAGTAAGGTTGCTGGCTTGAAATTTAGCACTTGTAAAAAGATATTCGCTTATGAAATAAAAACACATTCTAAACAGTCTTTTGCCATTCTAATGCCATTATCTGCATTGAAGGGCTATTTAGACTGTCTTAGTAAGGTTGCTGGCTTGAAATTTAGCACTTGTAAAAAGATATTCGCTTATGAAATAAAAACACATTCTAAACAGTCTTTTGCCATTCTAATGCCATTATCTGCATTGTAGGGCTATAGTAAGGTTGCTGGCTTGAAATTTAGCACTTGTAAAAAGATATTCGCTTATGAAATAAAAACACATTCTAAACAGTCTTTTGCCATTCTAATGCCATTATCTGCATTGAAGGGCTATTTAGACTGTCTTAGTAAGGTTGCAGGCTTGAAATTTAGCACTTGTAAAAAGATATTCGCTTATGAAATAAAAACACATTCTAAACAGTCTTTTGCCATTCTAATGCCATTCTGCATTGTAGGGCTATTTAGACTGTCTTGCTGGCTTGAAATTTAGCACTTGTAAAAAGATATTCGCTTATGAAATAAAAACACATTCTAAACAGTCTTTTGCCATTCTAATGCCATTATCTGCATTGTAGGGCTATAGTAAGGTTGCAGGCTTGAAATTTAGCACTTGTAAAAAGATATTCGCTTATGAAATAAAAACACATTCTAAACAGTCTTTTGCCATTCTAATGCCATTATCTGCATTGTAGGGCTATTTAGACTGTCTTAGTAAGGTTGCTGGCTTGAAATTTAGCACTTGTAAAAAGATATTCGCTTATGAAATAAAAACACATTCTAAACAGTCTTTTGCCATTCTAATGCCATTATCTGCATTGTAGGGCTATTTAGACTGTCTTAGTAAGGTTGCTGGCTTGAAATTTAGCACTTGTAAAAAGATATTCGCTTATGAAATAAAAACACATTCTAAACAGTCTTTTGCCATTCTAATGCCATTATCTGCATTGTAGGGCTATTTAGACTGTCTTAGTAAGGTTGCTGGCTTGAAATTTAGCACTTGTAAAAAGATATTCGCTTATGAAATAAAAACACATTCTAAACAGTCTTTTGCCATTCTAATGCCATTATCTGCATTGTAGGGCTATTTAGACTGTCTTAGTAAGGTTGCTGGCTTGAAATTTAGCACTTGTAAAAAGATATTCGCTTATGAAATAAAAACACATTCTAAACAGTCTTTTGCCATTCTAATGCCATTATCTGCATTGTAGGGCTATTTAGACTGTCTTAGTAAGGTTGCTGGCTTGAAATTTAGCACTTGTAAAAAGATATTCGCTTATGAAATAAAAACACATTCTAAACAGTCTTTTGCCATTCTAATGCCATTATCTGCATTGTAGGGCTATAGTAAGGTTGCAGGCTTGAAATTTAGCACTTGTAAAAAGATATTCGCTTATGAAATAAAAACACATTCTAAACAGTCTTTTGCCATTCTAATGCCATTATCTGCATTGTAGGGCTATTTAGACTGTCTTAGTAAGGTTGCTGGCTTGAAATTTAGCACTTGTAAAAAGATATTCGCTTATGAAATAAAAACACATTCTAAACAGTCTTTTGCCATTCTAATGCCATTATCTGCATTGTAGGGCTATTTAGACTGTCTTGCTGGCTTGAAATTTAGCACTTGTAAAAAGATATTCGCTTATGAAATAAAAACACATTCTAAACAGTCTTTTGCCATTCTAATGCCATTATCTGCATTGTAGGGCTATAGTAAGGTTGCAGGCTTGAAATTTAGCACTTGTAAAAAGATATTCGCTTATGAAATAAAAACACATTCTAAACAGTCTTTTGCCATTCTAATGCCATTATCTGCATTGTAGGGCTATTTAGACTGTCTTAGTAAGGTTGCTGGCTTGAAATTTAGCACTTGTAAAAAGATATTCGCTTATGAAATAAAAACACATTCTAAACAGTCTTTTGCCATTCTAATGCCATTATCTGCATTGTAGGGCTATTTAGACTGTCTTAGTAAGGTTGCTGGCTTGAAATTTAGCACTTGTAAAAAGATATTCGCTTATGAAATAAAAACACATTCTAAACAGTCTTTTGCCATTCTAATGCCATTATCTGCATTGTAGGGCTATTTAGACTGTCTTAGTAAGGTTGCTGGCTTGAAATAAAAGATATTCGCTTATGAAATAAAAACACATTCTAAACAGTCTTTTGCCATTCTAATGCCATTATCTGCATTGTAGGGCTATTTAGACTGTCTTAGTAAGGTTGCTGGCTTGAAATTTAGCACTTGTAAAAAGATATTCGCTTATGAAATAAAAACACATTCTAAACAGTCTTTTGCCATTCTAATGCCATTATCTGCATTGTAGGGCTATAGTAAGGTTGCAGGCTTGAAATTTAGCACTTGTAAAAAGATATTCGCTTATGAAATAAAAACACATTCTAAACAGTCTTTTGCCATTCTAATGCCATTATCTGCATTGTAGGGCTATTTAGACTGTCTTAGTAAGGTTGCTGGCTTGAAATTTAGCACTTGTAAAAAGATATTCGCTTATGAAATAAAAACACATTCTAAACAGTCTTTTGCCATTCTAATGCCATTATCTGCATTGAAGGGCTATTTAGACTGTCTTAGTAAGGTTGCTGGCTTGAAATTTAGCACTTGTAAAAAGATATTCGCTTATGAAATAAAAACACATTCTAAACAGTCTTTTGCCATTCTAATGCCATTATCTGCATTGAAGGGCTATTTAGACTGTCTTAGTAAGGTTGCTGGCTTGAAATTTAGCACTTGTAAAAAGATATTCGCTTATGAAATAAAAACACATTCTAAACAGTCTTTTGCCATTCTAATGCCATTATCTGCATTGTAGGGCTATTTAGACTGTCTTAGTAAGGTTGCTGGCTTGAAATTTAGCACTTGTAAAAAGATATTCGCTTATGAAATAAAAACACATTCTAAACAGTCTTTTGCCATTCTAATGCCATTATCTGCATTGAAGGGCTATTTAGACTGTCTTAGTAAGGTTGCTGGCTTGAAATTTAGCACTTGTAAAAAGATATTCGCTTATGAAATAAAAACACATTCTAAACAGTGTTTTGCCATTCTAATGCCATTATCTGCATTGTAGGGCTATAGTAAGGTTGCTGGCTTGAAATTTAGCACTTGTAAAAAGATATTCGCTTATGAAATAAAAACACATTCTAAACAGTCTTTTGCCATTCTAATGCCATTATCTGCATTGAAGGGCTATTTAGACTGTCTTAGTAAGGTTGCTGGCTTGAAATTTAGCACTTGTAAAAAGATATTCGCTTATGAAATAAAAACACATTCTAAACAGTCTTTTGCCATTCTAATGCCATTATCTGCATTGTAGGGCTATTTAGACTGTCTTAGTAAGGTTGCTGGCTTGAAATTTAGCACTTGTAAAAAGATATTCGCTTATGAAATAAAAACACATTCTAAACAGTCTTTTGCCATTCTAATGCCATTATCTGCATTGTAGGGCTATTTAGACTGTCTTAGTAAGGTTGCTGGCTTGAAATTTAGCACTTGTAAAAAGATATTCGCTTATGAAATAAAAACACATTCTAAACAGTCTTTTGCCATTCTAATGCCATTATCTGCATTGAAGGGCTATTTAGACTGTCTTAGTAAGGTTGCTGGCTTGAAATTTAGCACTTGTAAAAAGATATTCGCTTATGAAATAAAAACACATTCTAAACAGTGTTTTGCCATTCTAATGCCATTATCTGCATTGTAGGGCTATTTAGACTGTCTTAGTAAGGTTGCTGGCTTGAAATTTAGCACTTGTAAAAAGATATTCGCTTATGAAATAAAAACACATTCTAAACAGTCTTTTGCCATTCTAATGCCATTATCTGCATTGTAGGGCTATTTAGACTGTCTTAGTAAGGTTGCTGGCTTGAAATTTAGCACTTGTAAAAAGATATTCGCTTATGAAATAAAAACACATTCTAAACAGTCTTTTGCCATTCTAATGCCATTATCTGCATTGTAGGGCTATAGTAAGGTTGCAGGCTTGAAATTTAGCACTTGTAAAAAGATATTCGCTTATGAAATAAAAACACATTCTAAACAGTCTTTTGCCATTCTAATGCCATTATCTGCATTGTAGGGCTATTTAGACTGTCTTAGTAAGGTTGCTGGCTTGAAATTTAGCACTTGTAAAAAGATATTCGCTTATGAAATAAAAACACATTCTAAACAGTCTTTTGCCATTCTAATGCCATTATCTGCATTGTAGGGCTATTTAGACTGTCTTAGTAAGGTTGCTGGCTTGAAATTTAGCACTTGTAAAAAGATATTCGCTTATGAAATAAAAACACATTCTAAACAGTCTTTTGCCATTCTAATGCCATTATCTGCATTGTAGGGCTATTTAGACTGTCTTAGTAAGGTTGCTGGCTTGAAATTTAGCACTTGTAAAAAGATATTCGCTTATGAAATAAAAACACATTCTAAACAGTCTTTTGCCATTCTAATGCCATTATCTGCATTGAAGGGCTATTTAGACTGTCTTAGTAAGGTTGCTGGCTTGAAATTTAGCACTTGTAAAAAGATATTCGCTTATGAAATAAAAACACATTCTAAACAGTCTTTTGCCATTCTAATGCCATTATCTGCATTGTAGGGCTATTTAGACTGTCTTAGTAAGGTTGCTGGCTTGAAATTTAGCACTTGTAAAAAGATATTCGCTTATGAAATAAAAACACATTCTAAACAGTCTTTTGCCATTCTAATGCCATTATCTGCATTGTAGGGCTATTTAGACTGTCTTAGTAAGGTTGCTGGCTTGAAATTTAGCACTTGTAAAAAGATATTCGCTTATGAAATAAAAACACATTCTAAACAGTCTTTTGCCATTCTAATGCCATTATCTGCATTGAAGGGCTATTTAGACTGTCTTAGTAAGGTTGCTGGCTTGAAATTTAGCACTTGTAAAAAGATATTCGCTTATGAAATACAAACACATTCTAAACAGTCTTTTGCCATTCTAATGCCATTATCTGCATTGTAGGGCTATTTAGACTGTCTTAGTAAGGTTGCTGGCTTGAAATTTAGCACTTGTAAAAAGATATTCGCTTATGAAATAAAAACACATTCTAAACAGTGTTTTGCCATTCTAATGCCATTATCTGCATTGAAGGGCTATAGTAAGGTTGCAGGCTTGAAATTTAGCACTTGTAAAAAGATATTCGCTTATGAAATAAAAACACATTCTAAACAGTCTTTTGCCATTCTAATGCCATTATCTGCATTGTAGGGCTATTTAGACTGTCTTAGTAAGGTTGCTGGCTTGAAATTTTGCACTTGTAAAAAGATATTCGCTTATGAAATAAAAACACATTCTAAACAGTCTTTTGCCATTCTAATGCCATTATCTGCATTGTAGGGCTATTTAGACTGTCTTAGTAAGGTTGCTGGCTTGAAATTTAGCACTTGTAAAAAGATATTCGCTTATGAAATAAAAACACATTCTAAACAGTGTTTTGCCATTCTAATGCCATTATCTGCATTGTAGGGCTATAGTAAGGTTGCTGGCTTGAAATTTAGCACTTGTAAAAAGATATTCGCTTATGAAATAAAAACACATTCTAAACAGTCTTTTGCCATTCTAATGCCATTATCTGCATTGTAGGGCTATTTAGACTGTCTTAGTAAGGTTGCTGGCTTGAAATTTAGCACTTGTAAAAAGATATTCGCTTATGAAATAAAAACACATTCTAAACAGTCTTTTGCCATTCTAATGCCATTATCTGCATTGAAGGGCTATTTAGACTGTCTTAGTAAGGTTGCTGGCTTGAAATTTAGCACTTGTAAAAAGATATTCGCTTATGAAATAAAAACACATTCTAAACAGTCTTTTGCCATTCTAATGCCATTATCTGCATTGAAGGGCTATTTAGACTGTCTTAGTAAGGTTGCTGGCTTGAAATTTAGCACTTGTAAAAAGATATTCGCTTATGAAATAAAAACACATTCTAAACAGTGTTTTGCCATTCTAATGCCATTATCTGCATTGTAGGGCTATAGTAAGGTTGCAGGCTTGAAATTTAGCACTTGTAAAAAGATATTCGCTTATGAAATAAAAACACATTCTAAACAGTCTTTTGCCATTCTAATGCCATTATCTGCATTGTAGGGCTATTTAGACTGTCTTAGTAAGGTTGCTGGCTTGAAATTTAGCACTTGTAAAAAGATATTCGCTTATGAAATAAAAACACATTCTAAACAGTCTTTTGCCATTCTAATGCCATTATCTGCATTGTAGGGCTATAGTAAGGTTGCAGGCTTGAAATTTAGCACTTGTAAAAAGATATTCGCTTATGAAATAAAAACACATTCTAAACAGTCTTTTGACATTCTAATGCCATTATCTGCATTGTAGGGCTATTTAGACTGTCTTAGTAAGGTTGCTGGCTTGAAATTTAGCACTTGTAAAAAGATATTCGCTTATGAAATAAAAACACATTCTAAACAGTCTTTTGCCATTCTAATGCCATTATCTGCATTGAAGGGCTATTTAGACTGTCTTAGTAAGGTTGCTGGCTTGAAATTTAGCACTTGTAAAAAGATATTCGCTTATGAAATAAAAACACATTCTAAACAGTCTTTTGCCATTCTAATGCCATTATCTGCATTGAAGGGCTATTTAGACTGTCTTAGTAAGGTTGCTGGCTTGAAATTTAGCACTTGTAAAAAGATATTCGCTTATGAAATAAAAACACATTCTAAACAGTCTTTTGCCATTCTAATGCCATTATCTGCATTGTAGGGCTATTTAGACTGTCTTAGTAAGGTTGCTGGCTTGAAATTTAGCACTTGTAAAAAGATATTCGCTTATGAAATAAAAACACATTCTAAACAGTCTTTTGCCATTCTAAAGCCATTATCTGCATTGAAGGGCTATTTAGACTGTCTTAGTAAGGTTGCTGGCTTGAAATTTAGCACTTGTAAAAAGATATTCGCTTATGAAATAAAAACACATTCTAAACAGTCTTTTGCCATTCTAATGCCATTATCTGCATTGTAGGGCTATTTAGACTGTCTTAGTAAGGTTGCTGGCTTGAAATTTAGCACTTGTAAAAAGATATTCGCTTATGAAATAAAAACACATTCTAAACAGTGTTTTGCCATTCTAATGCCATTATCTGCATTGTAGGGCTATAGTAAGGTTGCAGGCTTGAAATTTAGCACTTGTAAAAAGATATTCGCTTATGAAATAAAAACACATTCTAAACAGTCTTTTGCCATTCTAATGCCATTATCTGCATTGTAGGGCTATTTAGACTGTCTTAGTAAGGTTGCTGGCTTGAAATTTAGCACTTGTAAAAAGATATTCGCTTATGAAATAAAAACACATTCTAAACAGTCTTTTGCCATTCTAATGCCATTATCTGCATCGTAGGGCTATTTAGACTGTCTTAGTAAGGTTGCTGGCTTGAAATTTAGCACTTGTAAAAAGATATTCGCTTATGAAATAAAAACACATTCTAAACAGTCTTTTGCCATTCTAATGCCATTATCTGCATTGAAGGGCTATTTAGACTGTCTTAGTAAGGTTGCTGGCTTGAAATTTAGCACTTGTAAAAAGATATTCGCTTATGAAATAAAAACACATTCTAAACAGTCTTTTGCCATTCTAATGCCATTATCTGCATTGAAGGGCTATTTAGACTGTCTTAGTAAGGTTGCTGGCTTGAAATTTAGCACTTGTAAAAAGATATTCGCTTATGAAATAAAAACACATTCTAAACAGTCTTTTGCCATTCTAATGCCATTATCTGCATTGTAGGGCTATTTAGACTGTCTTAGTAAGGTTGCTGGCTTGAAATTTAGCACTTGTAAAAAGATATTCGCTTATGAAATAAAAACACATTCTAAACAGTCTTTTGCCATTCTAAAGCCATTATCTGCATTGAAGGGCTATTTAGACTGTCTTAGTAAGGTTGCTGGCTTGAAATTTAGCACTTGTAAAAAGATATTCGCTTATGAAATAAAAACACATTCTAAACAGTCTTTTGCCATTCTAATGCCATTATCTGCATTGTAGGGCTATTTAGACTGTCTTAGTAAGGTTGCTGGCTTGAAATTTAGCACTTGTAAAAAGATATTCGCTTATGAAATAAAAACACATTCTAAACAGTGTTTTGCCATTCTAATGCCATTATCTGCATTGTAGGGCTATAGTAAGGTTGCAGGCTTGAAATTTAGCACTTGTAAAAAGATATTCGCTTATGAAATAAAAACACATTCTAAACAGTCTTTTGCCATTCTAATGCCATTATCTGCATTGTAGGGCTATTTAGACTGTCTTAGTAAGGTTGCTGGCTTGAAATTTAGCACTTGTAAAAAGATATTCGCTTATGAAATAAAAACACATTCTAAACAGTCTTTTGCCATTCTAATGCCATTATCTGCATTGTAGGGCTATAGTAAGGTTGCAGGCTTGAAATTTAGCACTTGTAAAAAGATATTCGCTTATGAAATAAAAACACATTCTAAACAGTCTTTTGCCATTCTAATGCCATTATCTGCATTGTAGGGCTATTTAGACTGTCTTAGTAAGGTTGCTGGCTTGAAATTTAGCACTTGTAAAAAGATATTCGCTTATGAAATAAAAACACATTCTAAACAGTCTTTTGCCATTCTAATGCCATTATCTGCATTGAAGGGCTATTTAGACTGTCTTAGTAAGGTTGCTGGCTTGAAATTTAGCACTTGTAAAAAGATATTCGCTTATGAAATAAAAACACATTCTAAACAGTCTTTTGCCATTCTAATGCCATTATCTGCATTGAAGGGCTATTTAGACTGTCTTAGTAAGGTTGCTGGCTTGAAATTTAGCACTTGTAAAAAGATATTCGCTTATGAAATAAAAACACATTCTAAACAGTCTTTTGCCATTCTAATGCCATTATCTGCATTGTAGGGCTATTTAGACTGTCTTAGTAAGGTTGCTGGCTTGAAATTTAGCACTTGTAAAAAGATATTCGCTTATGAAATAAAAACACATTCTAAACAGTCTTTTGCCATTCTAATGCCATTATCTGCATTGTAGGGCTATAGTAAGGTTGCAGGCTTGAAATTTAGCACTTGTAAAAAGATATTCGCTTATGAAATAAAAACACATTCTAAACAGTCTTTTGCCATTCTAATGCCATTATCTGCATTGTAGGGCTATAGTAAGGTTGCAGGCTTGAAATTTAGCACTTGTAAAAAGATATTCGCTTATGAAATAAAAACACATTCTAAACAGTCTTTTGCCATTCTAATGCCATTATCTGCATTGTAGGGCTATTTAGACTGTCTTAGTAAGGTTGCTGGCTTGAAATTTAGCACTTGTAAAAAGATATTCGCTTATGAAATAAAAACACATTCTAAACAGTCTTTTGCCATTCTAATGCCATTATCTGCATTGAAGGGCTATTTAGACTGTCTTAGTAAGGTTGCTGGCTTGAAATTTAGCACTTGTAAAAAGATATTCGCTTATGAAATAAAAACACATTCTAAACAGTCTTTTGCCATTCTAATGCCATTATCTGCATTGAAGGGCTATTTAGACTGTCTTAGTAAGGTTGCTGGCTTGAAATTTAGCACTTGTAAAAAGATATTCGCTTATGAAATAAAAACACATTCTAAACAGTCTTTTGCCATTCTAATGCCATTATCTGCATTGTAGGGCTATTTAGACTGTCTTAGTAAGGTTGCTGGCTTGAAATTTAGCACTTGTAAAAAGATATTCGCTTATGAAATAAAAACACATTCTAAACAGTCTTTTGCCATTCTAATGCCATTATCTGCATTGTAGGGCTATAGTAAGGTTGCAGGCTTGAAATTTAGCACTTGTAAAAAGATATTCGCTTATGAAATAAAAACACATTCTAAACAGTCTTTTGCCATTCTAATGCCATTATCTGCATTGTAGGGCTATTTAGACTGTCTTAGTAAGGTTGCTGGCTTGAAATTTAGCACTTGTAAAAAGATATTCGCTTATGAAATAAAAACACATTCTAAACAGTCTTTTGCCATTCTAATGCCATTATCTGCATTGTAGGGCTATAGTAAGGTTGCAGGCTTGAAATTTAGCACTTGTAAAAAGATATTCGCTTATGAAATAAAAACACATTCTAAACAGTCTTTTGCCATTCTAATGCCATTATCTGCATTGTAGGGCTATTTAGACTGTCTTAGTAAGGTTGCTGGCTTGAAATTTAGCACTTGTAAAAAGATATTCGCTTATGAAATAAAAACACATTCTAAACAGTCTTTTGCCATTCTAATGCCATTATCTGCATTGTAGGGCTATTTAGACTGTCTTAGTAAGGTTGCTGGCTTGAAATTTAGCACTTGTAAAAAGATATTCGCTTATGAAATAAAAACACATTCTAAACAGTCTTTTGCCATTCTAATGCCATTATCTGCATTGAAGGGCTATTTAGACTGTCTTAGTAAGGTTGCTGGCTTGAAATTTAGCACTTGTAAAAAGATATTCGCTTATGAAATAAAAACACATTCTAAACAGTCTTTTGCCATTCTAATGCCATTATCTGCATTGTAGGGCTATTTAGACTGTCTTAGTAAGGTTGCTGGCTTGAAATTTAGCACTTGTAAAAAGATATTCGCTTATGAAATAAAAACACATTCTAAACAGTCTTTTGCCATTCTAATGCCATTATCTGCATTGAAGGGCTATTTAGACTGTCTTAGTAAGGTTGCTGGCTTGAAATTTAGCACTTGTAAAAAGATATTCGCTTATGAAATAAAAACACATTCTAAACAGTCTTTTGCCATTCTAATGCCATTATCTGCATTGTAGGGCTATAGTAAGGTTGCAGGCTTGAAATTTAGCACTTGTAAAAAGATATTCGCTTATGAAATAAAAACACATTCTAAACAGTCTTTTGCCATTCTAATGCCATTATCTGCATTGTAGGGCTATAGTAAGGTTGCAGGCTTGAAATTTAGCACTTGTAAAAAGATATTCGCTTATGAAATAAAAACACATTCTAAACAGTCTTTTGCCATTCTAATGCCATTATCTGCATTGTAGGGCTATTTAGACTGTCTTAGTAAGGTTGCTGGCTTGAAATTTAGCACTTGTAAAAAGATATTCGCTTATGAAATAAAAACACATTCTAAACAGTCTTTTGCCATTCTAATGCCATTATCTGCATTGAAGGGCTATTTAGACTGTCTTAGTAAGGTTGCAGGCTTGAAATTTAGCACTTGTAAAAAGATATTCGCTTATGAAATAAAAACACATTCTAAACAGTCTTTTGCCATTATAATGCCATTATCTGCATTGTAGGGCTATTTAGACTGTCTTAGTAAGGTTGCTGGCTTGAAATTTAGCACTTGTAAAAAGATATTCGCTTATGAAATAAAAACACATTCTAAACAGTCTTTTGCCATTCTAATGCCATTATCTGCATTGTAGGGCTATAGTAAGGTTGCAGGCTTGAAATTTAGCACTTGTGAAAAGATATTCGCTTATGAAATAAAAACACATTCTAAACAGTCTTTTGCCATTCTAATGCCATTATCTGCATTGAAGGGCTATTTAGACTGTCTTAGTAAGGTTGCTGGCTTGAAATTTAGCACTTGTAAAAAGATATTCGCTTATGAAATAAAAACACATTCTAAACAGTCTTTTGCCATTCTAATGCCATTATCTGCATTGTAGGGCTATTTAGACTGTCTTAGTAAGGTTGCTGGCTTGAAATTTAGCACTTGTAAAAAGATATTCGCTTATGAAATAAAAACACATTCTAAACAGTCTTTTGCCATTCTAATGCCATTATCTGCATTGTAGGGCTATAGTAAGGTTGCAGGCTTGAAATTTAGCACTTGTAAAAAGATATTCGCTTATGAAATAAAAACACATTCTAAACAGTCTTTTGCCATTCTAATGCCATTATCTGCATTGTAGGGCTATTTAGACTGTCTTAGTAAGGTTGCTGGCTTGAAATTTAGCACTTGTAAAAAGATATTCGCTTATGAAATAAAAACACATTCTAAACAGTCTTTTGCCATTCTAATGCCATTATCTGCATTGTAGGGCTATAGTAAGGTTGCAGGCTTGAAATTTAGCACTTGTAAAAAGATATTCGCTTATGAAATAAAAACACATTCTAAACAGTCTTTTGCCATTCTAATGCCATTATCTGCATTGTAGGGCTATTTAGACTGTCTTAGTAAGGTTGCTGGCTTGAAATTTAGCACTTGTAAAAAGATATTCGCTTATGAAATAAAAACACATTCTAAACAGTCTTTTGCCATTCTAATGCAATTATCTGCATTGTAGGGCTATAGTAAGGTTGCAGGCTTGAAATTTAGCACTTGTAAAAAGATATTCGCTTATGAAATAAAAACACATTCTAAACAGTCTTTTGCCATTCTAATGCCATTATCTGCATTGTAGGGCTATTTAGACTGTCTTAGTAAGGTTGCTGGCTTGAAATTTAGCACTTGTAAAAAGATATTCGCTTATGAAATAAAAACACATTCTAAACAGTCTTTTGCCATTCTAATGCCATTATCTGCATTGTAGGGCTATAGTAAGGTTGCAGGCTTGAAATTTAGCACTTGTAAAAAGATATTCGCTTATGAAATAAAAACACATTCTAAACAGTCTTTTGCCATTCTAATGCCATTATCTGCATTGTAGGGCTATTTAGACTGTCTTAGTAAGGTTGCTGGCTTGAAATTTAGCACTTGTAAAAAGATATTCGCTTATGAAATAAAAACACATTCTAAACAGTCTTTTGCCATTCTAATGCCATTATCTGCATTGTAGGGCTATAGTAAGGTTGCAGGCTTGAAATTTAGCACTTGTAAAAAGATATTCGCTTATGAAATAAAAACACATTCTAAACAGTCTTTTGCCATTCTAATGCCATTATCTGCATTGTAGGGCTATTTAGACTGTCTTAGTAAGGTTGCTGGCTTGAAATTTAGCACTTGTAAAAAGATATTCGCTTATGAAATAAAAACACATTCTAAACAGTCTTTTGCCATTCTAATGCCATTATCTGCATTGAAGGGCTATTTAGACTGTCTTAGTAAGGTTGCTGGCTTGAAATTTAGCACTTGTAAAAAGATATTCGCTTATGAAATAAAAACACATTCTAAACAGTCTTTTGCCATTCTAATGCCATTATCTGCATTGAAGGGCTATTTACACTGTCTTAGTAAGGTTGCTGGCTTGAAATTTAGCACTTGTAAAAAGATATTCGCTTATGAAATAAAAACACATTCTAAACAGTCTTTTGCCATTCTAATGCCATTATCTGCATTGTAGGGCTATAGTAAGGTTGCAGGCTTGAAATTTAGCACTTGTAAAAAGATATTCGCTTATGAAATAAAAACACATTCTAAACAGTCTTTTGCCATTCTAATGCCATTATCTGCATTGTAGGGCTATTTAGACTGTCTTAGTAAGGTTGCTGGCTTGAAATTTAGCACTTGTAAAAAGATATTAGCTTATGAAATAAAAACACATTCTAAACAGTCTTTTGCCATTCGAATGCCATTATCTGCATTGTAGGGCTATAGTAAGGTTGCAGGCTTGAAATTTAGCACTTGTAAAAAGATTTTCGCTTATGAAATAAAAACACATTCTAAACAGTCTTTTGCCATTCTAATGCCATTATCTGCATTGTAGGGCTATTTAGACTGTCTTAGTAAGGTTGCTGGCTTGAAATTTAGCACTTGTAAAAAGATATTCGCTTATGAAATAAAAACACATTCTAAACAGTCTTTTGCCATTCTAATGCCATTATCTGCATTGTAGGGCTATTTAGACTGTCTTAGTAAGGTTGCTGGCTTGAAATTTAGCACTTGTAAAAAGATATTCGCTTATGAAATAAAAACACATTCTAAACAGTCTTTTGCCATTCTAATGCCATTATCTGCATTGAAGGGCTATTTAGACTGTCTTAGTAAGGTTGCTGGCTTGAAATTTAGCACTTGTAAAAAGATATTCGCTTATGAAATAAAAACACATTCTAAACAGTCTTTTGCCATTCTAATGCCATTATCTGCATTGTAGGGCTATTTAGACTGTCTTAGTAAGGTTGCTGGCTTGAAATTTAGCACTTGTAAAAAGATATTCGCTTATGAAATAAAAACACATTCTAAACAGTCTTTTGCCATTCTAATGCCATTATCTGCATTGAAGGGCTATTTAGACTGTCTTAGTAAGGTTGCTGGCTTGAAATTTAGCACTTGTAAAAAGATATTCGCTTATGAAATAAAAACACATTCTAAACAGTCTTTTGCCATTCTAATGCCATTATCTGCATTGTAGGGCTATAGTAAGGTTGCAGGCTTGAAATTTAGCACTTGTAAAAAGATATTCGCTTATGAAATAAAAACACATTCTAAACAGTCTTTTGCCATTCTAATGCCATTATCTGCATTGTAGGGCTATAGTAAGGTTGCAGGCTTGAAATTTAGCACTTGTAAAAAGATATTCGCTTATGAAATAAAAACACATTCTAAACAGTCTTTTGCCATTCTAATGCCATTATCTGCATTGTAGGGCTATTTAGACTGTCTTAGTAAGGTTGCTGGCTTGAAATTTAGCACTTGTAAAAAGATATTCGCTTATGAAATAAAAACACATTCTAAACAGTCTTTTGCCATTCTAATGCCATTATCTGCATTGAAGGGCTATTTAGACTGTCTTAGTAAGGTTGCAGGCTTGAAATTTAGCACTTGTAAAAAGATATTCGCTTATGAAATAAAAACACATTCTAAACAGTCTTTTGCCATTATAATGCCATTATCTGCATTGTAGGGCTATTTAGACTGTCTTAGTAAGGTTGCTGGCTTGAAATTTAGCACTTGTAAAAAGATATTCGCTTATGAAATAAAAACACATTCTAAACAGTCTTTTGCCATTCTAATGCCATTATCTGCATTGTAGGGCTATAGTAAGGTTGCAGGCTTGAAATTTAGCACTTGTGAAAAGATATTCGCTTATGAAATAAAAACACATTCTAAACAGTCTTTTGCCATTCTAATGCCATTATCTGCATTGAAGGGCTATTTAGACTGTCTTAGTAAGGTTGCTGGCTTGAAATTTAGCACTTGTAAAAAGATATTCGCTTATGAAATAAAAACACATTCTAAACAGTCTTTTGCCATTCTAATGCCATTATCTGCATTGTAGGGCTATTTAGACTGTCTTAGTAAGGTTGCTGGCTTGAAATTTAGCACTTGTAAAAAGATATTCGCTTATGAAATAAAAACACATTCTAAACAGTCTTTTGCCATTCTAATGCCATTATCTGCATTGTAGGGCTATAGTAAGGTTGCAGGCTTGAAATTTAGCACTTGTAAAAAGATATTCGCTTATGAAATAAAAACACATTCTAAACAGTCTTTTGCCATTCTAATGCCATTATCTGCATTGTAGGGCTATTTAGACTGTCTTAGTAAGGTTGCTGGCTTGAAATTTAGCACTTGTAAAAAGATATTCGCTTATGAAATAAAAACACATTCTAAACAGTCTTTTGCCATTCTAATGCCATTATCTGCATTGTAGGGCTATAGTAAGGTTGCAGGCTTGAAATTTAGCACTTGTAAAAAGATATTCGCTTATGAAATAAAAACACATTCTAACAGTCTTTTGCCATTCTAATGCCATTATCTGCATTGAAGGGCTATTTAGACTGTCTTAGTAAGGTTGCTGGCTTGAAATTTAGCACTTGTAAAAAGATATTCGCTTATGAAATAAAAACACATTCTAAACAGTGTTTTGCCATTCTAATGCCATTATCTGCATTGTAGGGCTATTTAGACTGTCTTAGTAAGGTTGCTGGCTTGAAATTTAGCACTTGTAAAAAGATATTCGCTTATGAAATAAAAACACATTCTAAACAGTCTTTTGCCATTCTAATGCCATTATCTGCATTGTAGGGCTATTTAGACTGTCTTAGTAAGGTTGCTGGCTTGAAATTTAGCACTTGTGAAAAGATATTCGCTTATGAAATAAAAACACATTCTAAACAGTCTTTTGCCATTCTAATGCCATTATCTGCATTGTAGGGCTATAGTAAGGTTGCAGGCTTGAAATTTAGCACTTGTGAAAAGATATTCGCTTATGAAATAAAAACACATTCTAAACAGTCTTTTGCCATTCTAATGCCATTATCTGCATTGAAGGGCTATTTAGACTGTCTTAGTAAGGTTGCTGGCTTGAAATTTAGCACTTGTAAAAAGATATTCGCTTATGAAATAAAAACACATTCTAAACAGTCTTTTGCCATTCTAATGCCATTATCTGCATTGTAGGGCTATTTAGACTGTCTTAGTAAGGTTGCTGGCTTGAAATTTAGCACTTGTAAAAAGATATTCGCTTATGAAATAAAAACACATTCTAAACAGTCTTTTGCCATTCTAATGCCATTATCTGCATTGTAGGGCTATAGTAAGGTTGCAGGCTTGAAATTTAGCACTTGTAAAAAGATATTCGCTTATGAAATAAAAACACATTCTAAACAGTCTTTTGCCATTCTAATGCCATTATCTGCATTGTAGGGCTATTTAGACTGTCTTAGTAAGGTTGCTGGCTTGAAATTTAGCACTTGTAAAAAGATATTCGCTTATGAAATAAAAACACATTCTAAACAGTCTTTTGCCATTCTAATGCCATTATCTGCATTGTAGGGCTATAGTAAGGTTGCAGGCTTGAAATTTAGCACTTGTAAAAAGATATTCGCTTATGAAATAAAAACACATTCTAACAGTCTTTTGCCATTCTAATGCCATTATCTGCATTGAAGGGCTATTTAGACTGTCTTAGTAAGGTTGCTGGCTTGAAATTTAGCACTTGTAAAAAGATATTCGCTTATGAAATAAAAACACATTCTAAACAGTGTTTTGCCATTCTAATGCCATTATCTGCATTGTAGGGCTATTTAGACTGTCTTAGTAAGGTTGCTGGCTTGAAATTTAGCACTTGTAAAAAGATATTCGCTTATGAAATAAAAACACATTCTAAACAGTCTTTTGCCATTCTAATGCCATTATCTGCATTGTAGGGCTATTTAGACTGTCTTAGTAAGGTTGCTGGCTTGAAATTTAGCACTTGTAAAAAGATATTCGCTTATGAAATAAAAACACATTCTAAACAGTCTTTTGCCATTCTAATGCCATTATCTGCATTGTAGGGCTATATAGTAAGGTTGCAGGCTTGAAATTTAGCACTTGTAAAAAGATATTAGCTTATGAAATAAAAACACATTCTAAACAGTCTTTTGCCATTCTAATGCCATTATCTGCATTGTAGGGCTATAGTAAGGTTGCAGGCTTGAAATTTAGCACTTGTGAAAAGATATTCGCTTATGAAATAAAAACACATTCTAAACAGTCTTTTGCCATTCTAATGCCATTATCTGCATTGAAGGGCTATTTAGACTGTCTTAGTAAGGTTGCTGGCTTGAAATTTAGCACTTGTAAAAAGATATTCGCTTATGAAATAAAAACACATTCTAAACAGTCTTTTGCCATTCTAATGCCATTATCTGCATTGTAGGGCTATAGTAAGGTTGCAGGCTTGAAATTTAGCACTTGTAAAAAGATATTCGCTTATGAAATAAAAACACATTCTAAACAGTCTTTTGCCATTCTAATGCCATTATCTGCATTGTAGGGCTATTTAGACTGTCTTAGTAAGGTTGCTGGCTTGAAATTTAGCACTTGTAAAAAGATATTCGCTTATGAAATAAAAACACATTCTAAACAGTCTTTTGCCATTCTAATGCCATTATCTGCATTGTAGGGCTATAGTAAGGTTGCAGGCTTGAAATTTAGCACTTGTAAAAAGATATTCGCTTATGAAATAAAAACACATTCTAAACAGTCTTTTGCCATTCTAATGCCATTATCTGCATTGAAGGGCTATTTAGACTGTCTTAGTAAGGTTGCTGGCTTGAAATTTAGCACTTGTAAAAAGATATTCGCTTATGAAATAAAAACACATTCTAAACAGTGTTTTGCCATTCTAATGCCATTATCTGCATTGTAGGGCTATTTAGACTGTCTTAGTAAGGTTGCTGGCTTGAAATTTAGCACTTGTAAAAAGATATTCGCTTATGAAATAAAAACACATTCTAAACAGTCTTTTGCCATTCTAATGCCATTATCTGCATTGTAGGGCTATTTAGACTGTCTTAGTAAGGTTGCTGGCTTGAAATTTAGCACTTGTAAAAAGATATTCGCTTATGAAATAAAAACACATTCTAAACAGTCTTTTGCCATTCTAATGCCATTATCTGCATTGAAGGGCTATTTAGACTGTCTTAGTAAGGTTGCTGGCTTGAAATTTAGCACTTGTAAAAAGATATTCGCTTATGAAATAAAAACACATTCTAAACAGTCTTTTGCCATTCTAATGCCATTATCTGCATTGTAGGGCTATTTAGACTGTCTTAGTAAGGTTGCTGGCTTGAAATTTAGCACTTGTAAAAAGATATTCGCTTATGAAATAAAAACACATTCTAAACAGTGTTTTGCCATTCTAATGCCATTATCTGCATTGTAGGGCTATAGTAAGGTTGCAGGCTTGAAATTTAGCACTTGTAAAAAGATATTCGCTTATGAAATAAAAACACATTCTAAACAGTCTTTTGCCATTCTAATGCCATTATCTGCATTGTAGGGCTATTTAGACTGTCTTAGTAAGGTTGCTGGCTTGAAATTTAGCACTTGTAAAAAGATATTCGCTTATGAAATAAAAACACATTCTAAACAGTCTTTTGCCATTCTAATGCCATTATCTGCATTGTAGGGCTATAGTAAGGTTGCAGGCTTGAAATTTAGCACTTGTAAAAAGATATTCGCTTATGAAATAAAAACACATTCTAAACAGTCTTTTGCCATTCTAATGCCATTATCTGCATTGTAGGGCTATTTAGACTGTCTTAGTAAGGTTGCTGGCTTGAAATTTAGCACTTGTAAAAAGATATTCGCTTATGAAATAAAAACACATTCTAAACAGTCTTTTGCCATTCTAATGCCATTATCTGCATTGAAGGGCTATTTAGACTGTCTTAGTAAGGTTGCTGGCTTGAAATTTAGCACTTGTAAAAAGATATTCGCTTATGAAATAAAAACACATTCTAAACAGTCTTTTGCCATTCTAATGCCATTATCTGCATTGAAGGGCTATTTAGACTGTCTTAGTAAGGTTTCTGGCTTGAAATTTAGCACTTGTAAAAAGATATTCGCTTATGAAATAAAAACACATTCTAAACAGTCTTTTGCCATTCTAATGCCATTATCTGCATTGTAGGGCTATTTAGACTGTCTTAGTAAGGTTGCTGGCTTGAAATTTAGCACTTGTAAAAAGATATTCGCTTATGAAATAAAAACACATTCTAAACAGTCTTTTGCCATTCTAATGCCATTATCTGCATTGTAGGGCTATAGTAAGGTTGCAGGCTTGAAATTTAGCACTTGTAAAAAGATATTCGCTTATGAAATAAAAACACATTCTAAACAGTCTTTTGCCATTCTAATGCCATTATCTGCATTGTAGGGCTATTTAGACTGTCTTAGTAAGGTTGCTGGCTTGAAATTTAGCACTTGTAAAAAGATATTCGCTTATGAAATAAAAACACATTCTAAACAGTCTTTTGCCATTCTAATGCCATTATCTGCATTGTAGGGCTATAGTAAGGTTGCAGGCTTGAAATTTAGCACTTGTAAAAAGATATTTGCTTATGAAATAAAAACACATTCTAAACAGTCTTTTGCCATTCTAATGCCATTATCTGCATTGTAGGGCTATTTAGACTGTCTTAGTAAGGTTGCTGGCTTGAAATTTAGCACTTGTAAAAAGATATTCGCTTATGAAATAAAAACACATTCTAAACAGTCTTTTGCCATTCTAATGCCATTATCTGCATTGTAGGGCTATTTAGACTGTCTTAGTAAGGTTGCTGGCTTGAAATTTAGCACTTGTAAAAAGATATTCGCTTATGAAATAAAAACACATTCTAAACAGTCTTTTGCCATTCTAATGCCATTATCTGCATTGAAGGGCTATTTAGACTGTCTTAGTAAGGTTGCTGGCTTGAAATTTAGCACTTGTAAAAAGATATTCGCTTATGAAATAAAAACACATTCTAAACAGTCTTTTGCCATTCTAATGCCATTATCTGCATTGTAGGGCTATTTAGACTGTCTTAGTAAGGTTGCTGGCTTGAAATTTAGCACTTGTAAAAAGATATTCGCTTATGAAATAAAAACACATTCTAAACAGTCTTTTGCCATTCTAATGCCATTATCTGCATTGAAGGGCTATTTAGACTGTCTTAGTAAGGTTGCTGGCTTGAAATTTAGCACTTGTAAAAAGATATTCGCTTATGAAATAAAAACACATTCTAAACAGTCTTTTGCCATTCTAATGCCATTATCTGCATTGTAGGGCTATAGTAAGGTTGCAGGCTTGAAATTTAGCACTTGTAAAAAGATATTCGCTTATGAAATAAAAACACATTCTAAACAGTCTTTTGCCATTCTAATGCCATTATCTGCATTGTAGGGCTATTTAGACTGTCTTAGTAAGGTTGCTGGCTTGAAATTTAGCACTTGTAAAAAGATATTAGCTTATGAAATAAAAACACATTCTAAACAGTCTTTTGCCATTCGAATGCCATTATCTGCATTGTAGGGCTATAGTAAGGTTGCAGGCTTGAAATTTAGCACTTGTAAAAAGATATTCGCTTATGAAATAAAAACACATTCTAAACAGTCTTTTGCCATTCTAATGCCATTATCTGCATTGTAGGGCTATTTAGACTGTCTTAGTAAGGTTGCTGGCTTGAAATTTAGCACTTGTAAAAAGATATTCGCTTATGAAATAAAAACACATTCTAAACAGTCTTTTGCCATTCTAATGCCATTATCTGCATTGTAGGGCTATTTAGACTGTCTTAGTAAGGTTGCTGGCTTGAAATTTAGCACTTGTAAAAAGATATTCGCTTATGAAATAAAAACACATTCTAAACAGTCTTTTGCCATTCTAATGCCATTATCTGCATTGAAGGGCTATTTAGACTGTCTTAGTAAGGTTGCTGGCTTGAAATTTAGCACTTGTAAAAAGATATTCGCTTATGAAATAAAAACACATTCTAAACAGTCTTTTGCCATTCTAATGCCATTATCTGCATTGTAGGGCTATTTAGACTGTCTTAGTAAGGTTGCTGGCTTGAAATTTAGCACTTGTAAAAAGATATTCGCTTATGAAATAAAAACACATTCTAAACAGTCTTTTGCCATTCTAATGCCATTATCTGCATTGAAGGGCTATTTAGACTGTCTTAGTAAGGTTGCTGGCTTGAAATTTAGCACTTGTAAAAAGATATTCGCTTATGAAATAAAAACACATTCTAAACAGTCTTTTGCCATTCTAATGCCATTATCTGCATTGTAGGGCTATAGTAAGGTTGCAGGCTTGAAATTTAGCACTTGTAAAAAGATATTCGCTTATGAAATAAAAACACATTCTAAACAGTCTTTTGCCATTCTAATGCCATTATCTGCATTGTAGGGCTATAGTAAGGTTGCAGGCTTGAAATTTAGCACTTGTAAAAAGATATTCGCTTATGAAATAAAAACACATTCTAAACAGTCTTTTGCCATTCTAATGCCATTATCTGCATTGTAGGGCTATTTAGACTGTCTTAGTAAGGTTGCTGGCTTGAAATTTAGCACTTGTAAAAAGATATTCGCTTATGAAATAAAAACACATTCTAAACAGTCTTTTGCCATTCTAATGCCATTATCTGCATTGAAGGGCTATTTAGACTGTCTTAGTAAGGTTGCAGGCTTGAAATTTAGCACTTGTAAAAAGATATTCGCTTATGAAATAAAAACACATTCTAAACAGTCTTTTGCCATTATAATGCCATTATCTGCATTGTAGGGCTATTTAGACTGTCTTAGTAAGGTTGCTGGCTTGAAATTTAGCACTTGTAAAAAGATATTCGCTTATGAAATAAAAACACATTCTAAACAGTCTTTTGCCATTCTAATGCCATTATCTGCATTGTAGGGCTATAGTAAGGTTGCAGGCTTGAAATTTAGCACTTGTGAAAAGATATTCGCTTATGAAATAAAAACACATTCTAAACAGTCTTTTGCCATTCTAATGCCATTATCTGCATTGAAGGGCTATTTAGACTGTCTTAGTAAGGTTGCTGGCTTGAAATTTAGCACTTGTAAAAAGATATTCGCTTATGAAATAAAAACACATTCTAAACAGTCTTTTGCCATTCTAATGCCATTATCTGCATTGTAGGGCTATTTAGACTGTCTTAGTAAGGTTGCTGGCTTGAAATTTAGCACTTGTAAAAAGATATTCGCTTATGAAATAAAAACACATTCTAAACAGTCTTTTGCCATTCTAATGCCATTATCTGCATTGTAGGGCTATAGTAAGGTTGCAGGCTTGAAATTTAGCACTTGTAAAAAGATATTCGCTTATGAAATAAAAACACATTCTAAACAGTCTTTTGCCATTCTAATGCCATTATCTGCATTGTAGGGCTATTTAGACTGTCTTAGTAAGGTTGCTGGCTTGAAATTTAGCACTTGTAAAAAGATATTCGCTTATGAAATAAAAACACATTCTAAACAGTCTTTTGCCATTCTAATGCCATTATCTGCATTGTAGGGCTATAGTAAGGTTGCAGGCTTGAAATTTAGCACTTGTAAAAAGATATTCGCTTATGAAATAAAAACACATTCTAACAGTCTTTTGCCATTCTAATGCCATTATCTGCATTGAAGGGCTATTTAGACTGTCTTAGTAAGGTTGCTGGCTTGAAATTTAGCACTTGTAAAAAGATATTCGCTTATGAAATAAAAACACATTCTAAACAGTGTTTTGCCATTCTAACGCCATTATCTGCATTGTAGGGCTATTTAGACTGTCTTAGTAAGGTTGCTGGCTTGAAATTTAGCACTTGTAAAAAGATATTCGCTTATGAAATAAAAACACATTCTAAACAGTCTTTTGCCATTCTAATGCCATTATCTGCATTGTAGGGCTATTTAGACTGTCTTAGTAAGGTTGCTGGCTTGAAATTTAGCACTTGTGAAAAGATATTCGCTTATGAAATAAAAACACATTCTAAACAGTCTTTTGCCATTCTAATGCCATTATCTGCATTGTAGGGCTATAGTAAGGTTGCAGGCTTGAAATTTAGCACTTGTGAAAAGATATTCGCTTATGAAATAAAAACACATTCTAAACAGTCTTTTGCCATTCTAATGCCATTATCTGCATTGAAGGGCTATTTAGACTGTCTTAGTAAGGTTGCTGGCTTGAAATTTAGCACTTGTAAAAAGATATTCGCTTATGAAATAAAAACACATTCTAAACAGTCTTTTGCCATTCTAATGCCATTATCTGCATTGTAGGGCTATTTAGACTGTCTTAGTAAGGTTGCTGGCTTGAAATTTAGCACTTGTAAAAAGATATTCGCTTATGAAATAAAAACACATTCTAAACAGTCTTTTGCCATTCTAATGCCATTATCTGCATTGTAGGGCTATAGTAAGGTTGCAGGCTTGAAATTTAGCACTTGTAAAAAGATATTCGCTTATGAAATAAAAACACATTCTAAACAGTCTTTTGCCATTCTAATGCCATTATCTGCATTGTAGGGCTATTTAGACTGTCTTAGTAAGGTTGCTGGCTTGAAATTTAGCACTTGTAAAAAGATATTCGCTTATGAAATAAAAACACATTCTAAACAGTCTTTTGCCATTCTAATGCCATTATCTGCATTGTAGGGCTATAGTAAGGTTGCAGGCTTGAAATTTAGCACTTGTAAAAAGATATTCGCTTATGAAATAAAAACACATTCTAACAGTCTTTTGCCATTCTAATGCCATTATCTGCATTGAAGGGCTATTTAGACTGTCTTAGTAAGGTTGCTGGCTTGAAATTTAGCACTTGTAAAAAGATATTCGCTTATGAAATAAAAACACATTCTAAACAGTGTTTTGCCATTCTAATGCCATTATCTGCATTGTAGGGCTATTTAGACTGTCTTAGTAAGGTTGCTGGCTTGAAATTTAGCACTTGTAAAAAGATATTCGCTTATGAAATAAAAACACATTCTAAACAGTCTTTTGCCATTCTAATGCCATTATCTGCATTGTAGGGCTATTTAGACTGTCTTAGTAAGGTTGCTGGCTTGAAATTTAGCACTTGTAAAAAGATATTCGCTTATGAAATAAAAACACATTCTAAACAGTCTTTTGCCATTCTAATGCCATTATCTGCATTGTAGGGCTATATAGTAAGGTTGCAGGCTTGAAATTTAGCACTTGTAAAAAGATATTAGCTTATGAAATAAAAACACATTCTAAACAGTCTTTTGCCATTCTAATGCCATTATCTGCATTGTAGGGCTATAGTAAGGTTGCAGGCTTGAAATTTAGCACTTGTGAAAAGATATTCGCTTATGAAATAAAAACACATTCTAAACAGTCTTTTGCCATTCTAATGCCATTATCTGCATTGAAGGGCTATTTAGACTGTCTTAGTAAGGTTGCTGGCTTGAAATTTAGCACTTGTAAAAAGATATTCGCTTATGAAATAAAAACACATTCTAAACAGTCTTTTGCCATTCTAATGCCATTATCTGCATTGTAGGGCTATAGTAAGGTTGCAGGCTTGAAATTTAGCACTTGTAAAAAGATATTCGCTTATGAAATAAAAACACATTCTAAACAGTCTTTTGCCATTCTAATGCCATTATCTGCATTGTAGGGCTATTTAGACTGTCTTAGTAAGGTTGCTGGCTTGAAATTTAGCACTTGTAAAAAGATATTCGCTTATGAAATAAAAACACATTCTAAACAGTCTTTTGCCATTCTAATGCCATTATCTGCATTGTAGGGCTATAGTAAGGTTGCAGGCTTGAAATTTAGCACTTGTAAAAAGATATTCGCTTATGAAATAAAAACACATTCTAAACAGTCTTTTGCCATTCTAATGCCATTATCTGCATTGAAGGGCTATTTAGACTGTCTTAGTAAGGTTGCTGGCTTGAAATTTAGCACTTGTAAAAAGATATTCGCTTATGAAATAAAAACACATTCTAAACAGTGTTTTGCCATTCTAATGCCATTATCTGCATTGTAGGGCTATTTAGACTGTCTTAGTAAGGTTGCTGGCTTGAAATTTAGCACTTGTAAAAAGATATTCGCTTATGAAATAAAAACACATTCTAAACAGTCTTTTGCCATTCTAATGCCATTATCTGCATTGTAGGGCTATTTAGACTGTCTTAGTAAGGTTGCTGGCTTGAAATTTAGCACTTGTAAAAAGATATTCGCTTATGAAATAAAAACACATTCTAAACAGTCTTTTGCCATTCTAATGCCATTATCTGCATTGAAGGGCTATTTAGACTGTCTTAGTAAGGTTGCTGGCTTGAAATTTAGCACTTGTAAAAAGATATTCGCTTATGAAATAAAAACACATTCTAAACAGTCTTTTGCCATTCTAATGCCATTATCTGCATTGTAGGGCTATTTAGACTGTCTTAGTAAGGTTGCTGGCTTGAAATTTAGCACTTGTAAAAAGATATTCGCTTATGAAATAAAAACACATTCTAAACAGTGTTTTGCCATTCTAATGCCATTATCTGCATTGTAGGGCTATAGTAAGGTTGCAGGCTTGAAATTTAGCACTTGTAAAAAGATATTCGCTTATGAAATAAAAACACATTCTAAACAGTCTTTTGCCATTCTAATGCCATTATCTGCATTGTAGGGCTATTTAGACTGTCTTAGTAAGGTTGCTGGCTTGAAATTTAGCACTTGTAAAAAGATATTCGCTTATGAAATAAAAACACATTCTAAACAGTCTTTTGCCATTCTAATGCCATTATCTGCATTGTAGGGCTATAGTAAGGTTGCAGGCTTGAAATTTAGCACTTGTAAAAAGATATTCGCTTATGAAATAAAAACACATTCTAAACAGTCTTTTGCCATTCTAATGCCATTATCTGCATTGTAGGGCTATTTAGACTGTCTTAGTAAGGTTGCTGGCTTGAAATTTAGCACTTGTAAAAAGATATTCGCTTATGAAATAAAAACACATTCTAAACAGTCTTTTGCCATTCTAATGCCATTATCTGCATTGAAGGGCTATTTAGACTGTCTTAGTAAGGTTGCTGGCTTGAAATTTAGCACTTGTAAAAAGATATTCGCTTATGAAATAAAAACACATTCTAAACAGTCTTTTGCCATTCTAATGCCATTATCTGCATTGAAGGGCTATTTAGACTGTCTTAGTAAGGTTTCTGGCTTGAAATTTAGCACTTGTAAAAAGATATTCGCTTATGAAATAAAAACACATTCTAAACAGTCTTTTGCCATTCTAATGCCATTATCTGCATTGTAGGGCTATTTAGACTGTCTTAGTAAGGTTGCTGGCTTGAAATTTAGCACTTGTAAAAAGATATTCGCTTATGAAATAAAAACACATTCTAAACAGTCTTTTGCCATTCTAATGCCATTATCTGCATTGTAGGGCTATAGTAAGGTTGCAGGCTTGAAATTTAGCACTTGTAAAAAGATATTCGCTTATGAAATAAAAACACATTCTAAACAGTCTTTTGCCATTCTAATGCCATTATCTGCATTGTAGGGCTATTTAGACTGTCTTAGTAAGGTTGCTGGCTTGAAATTTAGCACTTGTAAAAAGATATTCGCTTATGAAATAAAAACACATTCTAAACAGTCTTTTGCCATTCTAATGCCATTATCTGCATTGTAGGGCTATAGTAAGGTTGCAGGCTTGAAATTTAGCACTTGTAAAAAGATATTTGCTTATGAAATAAAAACACATTCTAAACAGTCTTTTGCCATTCTAATGTCATTATCTGCATTGTAGGGCTATTTAGACTGTCTTAGTAAGGTTGCTGGCTTGAAATTTAGCACTTGTAAAAAGATATTCGCTTATGAAATAAAAACACATTCTAAACAGTCTTTTGCCATTCTAATGCCATTATCTGCATTGTAGGGCTATTTAGACTGTCTTAGTAAGGTTGCTGGCTTGAAATTTAGCACTTGTAAAAAGATATTCGCTTATGAAATAAAAACACATTCTAAACAGTCTTTTGCCATTCTAATGCCATTATCTGCATTGAAGGGCTATTTAGACTGTCTTAGTAAGGTTGCTGGCTTGAAATTTAGCACTTGTAAAAAGATATTCGCTTATGAAATAAAAACACATTCTAAACAGTCTTTTGCCATTCTAATGCCATTATCTGCATTGTAGGGCTATTTAGACTGTCTTAGTAAGGTTGCTGGCTTGAAATTTAGCACTTGTAAAAAGATATTCGCTTATGAAATAAAAACACATTCTAAACAGTCTTTTGCCATTCTAATGCCATTATCTGCATTGAAGGGCTATTTAGACTGTCTTAGTAAGGTTGCTGGCTTGAAATTTAGCACTTGTAAAAAGATATTCGCTTATGAAATAAAAACACATTCTAAACAGTCTTTTGCCATTCTAATGCCATTATCTGCATTGTAGGGCTATAGTAAGGTTGCAGGCTTGAAATTTAGCACTTGTAAAAAGATATTCGCTTATGAAATAAAAACACATTCTAAACAGTCTTTTGCCATTCTAATGCCATTATCTGCATTGTAGGGCTATAGTAAGGTTGCAGGCTTGAAATTTAGCACTTGTAAAAAGATATTCGCTTATGAAATAAAAACACATTCTAAACAGTCTTTTGCCATTCTAATGCCATTATCTGCATTGTAGGGCTATTTAGACTGTCTTAGTAAGGTTGCTGGCTTGAAATTTAGCACTTGTAAAAAGATATTCGCTTATGAAATAAAAACACATTCTAAACAGTCTTTTGCCATTCTAATGCCATTATCTGCATTGAAGGGCTATTTAGACTGTCTTAGTAAGGTTGCAGGCTTGAAATTTAGCACTTGTAAAAAGATATTAGCTTATGAAATAAAAACACATTCTAAACAGTCTTTTGCCATTATAATGCCATTATCTGCATTGTAGGGCTATTTAGACTGTCTTAGTAAGGTTGCTGGCTTGAAATTTAGCACTTGTAAAAAGATATTCGCTTATGAAATAAAAACACATTCTAAACAGTCTTTTGCCATTCTAATGCCATTATCTGCATTGTAGGGCTATAGTAAGGTTGCAGGCTTGAAATTTAGCACTTGTGAAAAGATATTCGCTTATGAAATAAAAACACATTCTAAACAGTCTTTTGCCATTCTAATGCCATTATCTGCATTGAAGGGCTATTTAGACTGTCTTAGTAAGGTTGCTGGCTTGAAATTTAGCACTTGTAAAAAGATATTCGCTTATGAAATAAAAACACATTCTAAACAGTCTTTTGCCATTCTAATGCCATTATCTGCATTGTAGGGCTATTTAGACTGTCTTAGTAAGGTTGCTGGCTTGAAATTTAGCACTTGTAAAAAGATATTCGCTTATGAAATAAAAACACATTCTAAACAGTCTTTTGCCATTCTAATGCCATTATCTGCATTGTAGGGCTATAGTAAGGTTGCAGGCTTGAAATTTAGCACTTGTAAAAAGATATTCGCTTATGAAATAAAAACACATTCTAAACAGTCTTTTGCCATTCTAATGCCATTATCTGCATTGTAGGGCTATTTAGACTGTCTTAGTAAGGTTGCTGGCTTGAAATTTAGCACTTGTAAAAAGATATTCGCTTATGAAATAAAAACACATTCTAAACAGTCTTTTGCCATTCTAATGCCATTATCTGCATTGTAGGGCTATAGTAAGGTTGCAGGCTTGAAATTTAGCACTTGTAAAAAGATATTCGCTTAGGAAATAAAAACACATTCTAAACAGTCTTTTGCCATTCTAATGCCATTATCTGCATTGAAGGGCTATTTAGACTGTCTTAGTAAGGTTGCTGGCTTGAAATTTAGCACTTGTAAAAAGATATTCGCTTATGAAATAAAAAAACATTCTAAACAGTGTTTTGCCATTCTAATGCCATTATCTGCATTGTAGGGCTATTTAGACTGTCTTAGTAAGGTTGCTGGCTTGAAATTTAGCACTTGTAAAAAGATATTCGCTTATGAAATAAAAACACATTCTAAACAGTCTTTTGCCATTCTAATGCCATTATCTGCATTGTAGGGCTATTTAGACTGTCTTAGTAAGGTTTCTGGCTTGAAATTTAGCACTTGTAAAAAGATATTCGCTTATGAAATAAAAACACATTCTAAACAGTCTTTTGCCATTCTAATGCCATTATCTGCATTGTAGGGCTATAGTAAGGTTGCAGGCTTGAAATTTAGCACTTGTAAAAAGATATTAGCTTATGAAATAAAAACACATTCTAAACAGTCTTTTGCCATTCTAATGCCATTATCTGCATTGTAGGGCTATAGTAAGGTTGCAGGCTTGAAATTTAGCACTTGTGAAAAGATATTCGCTTATGAAATAAAAACACATTCTAAACAGTCTTTTGCCATTCTAATGCCATTATCTGCATTGAAGGGCTATTTAGACTGTCTTAGTAAGGTTGCTGGCTTGAAATTTAGCACTTGTAAAAAGATATTCGCTTATGAAATAAAAACACATTCTAAACAGTCTTTTGCCATTCTAATGCCATTATCTGCATTGTAGGGCTATAGTAAGGTTGCAGGCTTGAAATTTAGCACTTGTAAAAAGATATTCGCTTATGAAATAAAAACACATTCTAAACAGTCTTTTGCCATTCTAATGCCATTATCTGCATTGTAGGGCTATTTAGACTGTCTTAGTAAGGTTGCTGGCTTGAAATTTAGCACTTGTAAAAAGATATTCGCTTATGAAATAAAAACACATTCTAAACAGTCTTTTGCCATTCTAATGCCATTATCTGCATTGTAGGGCTATAGTAAGGTTGCAGGCTTGAAATTTAGCACTTGTAAAAAGATATTCGCTTATGAAATAAAAACACATTCTAAACAGTCTTTTGCCATTCTAATGCCATTATCTGCATTGTAGGGCTATTTAGACTGTCTTAGTAAGGTTGCTGGCTTGAAATTTAGCACTTGTAAAAAGATATTCGCTTATGAAATAAAAACACATTCTAAACAGTCTTTTGCCATTCTAATGCCATTATCTGCATTGTAGGGCTATAGTAAGGTTGCAGGCTTGAAATTTAGCACTTGTGAAAAGATATTCGCTTATGAAATAAAAACACATTCTAAACAGTCTTTTGCCATTCTAATGCCATTATCTGCATTGAAGGGCTATTTAGACTGTCTTAGTAAGGTTGCTGGCTTGAAATTTAGCACTTGTAAAAAGATATTCGCTTATGAAATAAAAACACATTCTAAACAGTCTTTTGCCATTCTAATGCCATTATCTGCATTGTAGGGCTATAGTAAGGTTGCAGGCTTGAAATTTAGCACTTGTAAAAAGATATTCGCTTATGAAATAAAAACACATTCTAAACAGTCTTTTGCCATTCTAATGCCATTATCTGCATTGTAGGGCTATTTAGACTGTCTTAGTAAGGTTGCTGGCTTGAAATTTAGCACTTGTAAAAAGATATTCGCTTATGAAATAAAAACACATTCTAAACAGTCTTTTGCCATTCTAATGCCATTATCTGCATTGTAGGGCTATAGTAAGGTTGCAGGCTTGAAATTTAGCACTTGTAAAAAGATATTCGCTTATGAAATAAAAACACATTCTAAACAGTCTTTTGCCATTCTAATGCCATTATCTGCATTGTAGGGCTATTTAGACTGTCTTAGTAAGGTTGCAGGCTTGAAATTTAGCACTTGTAAAAAGATATTAGCTTATGAAATAAAAACACATTCTAAACAGTCTTTTGCCATTCTAATGCCATTATCTGCATTGTAGGGCTATAGTAAGGTTGCAGGCTTGAAATTTAGCACTTGTGAAAAGATATTCGCTTATGAAATAAAAACACATTCTAAACAGTCTTTTGCCATTCTAATGCCATTATCTGCATTGAAGGGCTATTTAGACTGTCTTAGTAAGGTTGCTGGCTTGAAATTTAGCACTTGTAAAAAGATATTCGCTTATGAAATAAAAACACATTCTAAACAGTCTTTTGCCATTCTAATGCCATTATCTGCATTGTAGGGCTATAGTAAGGTTGCAGGCTTGAAATTTAGCACTTGTAAAAAGATATTCGCTTATGAAATAAAAACACATTCTAAACAGTCTTTTGCCATTCTAATGCCATTATCTGCATTGTAGGGCTATTTAGACTGTCTTAGTAAGGTTGCTGGCTTGAAATTTAGCACTTGTAAAAAGATATTCGCTTATGAAATAAAAACACATTCTAAACAGTCTTTTGCCATTCTAATGCCATTATCTGCATTGTAGGGCTATAGTAAGGTTGCAGGCTTGAAATTTAGCACTTGTAAAAAGATATTCGCTTATGAAATAAAAACACATTCTAAACAGTCTTTTGCCATTCTAATGCCATTATCTGCATTGTAGGGCTATTTAGACTGTCTTAGTAAGGTTGCTGGCTTGAAATTTAGCACTTGTAAAAAGATATTCGCTTATGAAATAAAAACACATTCTAAACAGTCTTTTGCCATTCTAATGCCATTATCTGCATTGTAGGGCTATAGTAAGGTTGCAGGCTTGAAATTTAGCACTTGTGAAAAGATATTCGCTTATGAAATAAAAACACATTCTAAACAGTCTTTTGCCATTCTAATGCCATTATCTGCATTGAAGGGCTATTTAGACTGTCTTAGTAAGGTTGCTGGCTTGAAATTTAGCACTTGTAAAAAGATATTCGCTTATGAAATAAAAACACATTCTAAACAGTCTTTTGCCATTCTAATGCCATTATCTGCATTGTAGGGCTATAGTAAGGTTGCAGGCTTGAAATTTAGCACTTGTAAAAAGATATTCGCTTATGAAATAAAAACACATTCTAAACAGTCTTTTGCCATTCTAATGCCATTATCTGCATTGTAGGGCTATTTAGACTGTCTTAGTAAGGTTGCTGGCTTGAAATTTAGCACTTGTAAAAAGATATTCGCTTATGAAATAAAAACACATTCTAAACAGTCTTTTGCCATTCTAATGCCATTATCTGCATTGTAGGGCTATAGTAAGGTTGCAGGCTTGAAATTTAGCACTTGTAAAAAGATATTCGCTTATGAAATAAAAACACATTCTAAACAGTCTTTTGCCATTCTAATGCCATTATCTGCATTGTAGGGCTATTTAGACTGTCTTAGTAAGGTTGCTGGCTTGAAATTTAGCACTTGTAAAAAGATATTCGCTTATGAAATAAAAACACATTCTAAACAGTCTTTTGCCATTCTAATGCCATTATCTGCATTGTAGGGCTATTTAGACTGTCTTAGTAAGGTTGCTGGCTTGAAATTTAGCACTTGTAAAAAGATATTCGCTTATGAAATAAAAACACATTCTAAACAGTCTTTTGCCATTCTAATGCCATTATCTGCATTGTAGGGCTATTTAGACTGTCTTAGTAAGGTTGCTGGCTTGAAATTTAGCACTTGTAAAAAGATATTCGCTTATGAAATAAAAACACATTCTAAACAGTCTTTTGCCATTCTAATGCCATTATCTGCATTGTAGGGCTATAGTAAGGTTGCTGGCTTGAAATTTAGCACTTGTAAAAAGATATTCGCTTATGAAATAAAAACACATTCTAAACAGTCTTTTGCCATTCTAATGCCATTATCTGCATTGTAGGGCTATAGTAAGGTTGCAGGCTTGAAATTTAGCACTTGTAAAAAGATATTCGCTTATGAAATAAAAACACATTCTAAACAGTCTTTTGCCATTCTAATGCCATTATCTGCATTGTAGGGCTATTTAGACTGTCTTAGTAAGGTTGCTGGCTTGAAATTTAGCACTTGTAAAAAGATATTCGCTTATGAAATAAAAACACATTCTAAACAGTCTTTTGCCATTCTAATGCCATTATCTGAATTGTAGGGCTATTTAGACTGTCTTAGTAAGGTTGCTGGCTTGAAATTTAGCACTTGTAAAAAGATATTCGCTTATGAAATAAAAACACATTCTAAACAGTCTTTTGCCATTCTAATGCCATTATCTGCATTGTAGGGCTATTTAGACTGTCTTAGTAAGGTTGCTGGCTTGAAATTTAGCACTTGTAAAAAGATATTCGCTTATGAAATAAAAACACATTCTAAACAGTCTTTTGCCATTCTAATGCCATTATCTGCATTGTAGGGCTATTTAGACTGTCTTAGTAAGGTTGCTGGCTTGAAATTTAGCACTTGTAAAAAGATATTCGCTTATGAAATAAAAACACATTCTAAACAGTCTTTTGCCATTCTAATGCCATTATCTGCATTGTAGGGCTATTTAGACTGTCTTAGTAAGGTTGCTGGCTTGAAATTTAGCACTTGTAAAAAGATATTCGCTTATGAAATAAAAACACATTCTAAACAGTCTTTTGCCATTCTAATGCCATTATCTGCATTGTAGGGCTATAGTAAGGTTGCTGGCTTGAAATTTAGCACTTGTAAAAAGATATTCGCTTATGAAATAAAAACACATTCTAAACAGTCTTTTGCCATTCTAATGCCATTATCTGCATTGTAGGGCTATAGTAAGGTTGCAGGCTTGAAATTTAGCACTTGTAAAAAGATATTCGCTTATGAAATAAAAACACATTCTAAACAGTCTTTTGCCATTCTAATGCCATTATCTGCATTGTAGGGCTATTTAGACTGTCTTAGTAAGGTTGCTGGCTTGAAATTTAGCACTTGTAAAAAGATATTCGCTTATGAAATAAAAACACATTCTAAACAGTCTTTTGCCATTCTAATGCCATTATCTGCATTGTAGGGCTATAGTAAGGTTGCAGGCTTGAAATTTAGCACTTGTAAAAAGATATTCGCTTATGAAATAAAAACACATTCTAAACAGTCTTTTGCCATTCTAATGCCATTATCTGCATTGTAGGGCTATTTAGACTGTCTTAGTAAGGTTGCTGGCTTGAAATTTAGCACTTGTGAAAAGATATTCGCTTATGAAATAAAAACACATTCTAAACAGTCTTTTGCCATTCTAATGCCATTATCTGCATTGAAGGGCTATTTAGACTGTCTTAGTAAGGTTGCTGGCTTGAAATTTAGCACTTGTAAAAAGATATTCGCTTATGAAATAAAAACACATTCTAAACAGTCTTTTGCCATTCTAATGCCATTATCTGCATTGTAGGGCTATAGTAAGGTTGCAGGCTTGAAATTTAGCACTTGTAAAAAGATATTCGCTTATGAAATAAAAACACATTCTAAACAGTCTTTTGCCATTCTAATGCCATTATCTGCATTGTAGGGCTATTTAGACTGTCTTAGTAAGGTTGCTGGCTTGAAATTTAGCACTTGTAAAAAGATATTCGCTTATGAAATAAAAACACATTCTAAACAGTCTTTTGCCATTCTAATGCCATTATCTGCATTGTAGGGCTATAGTAAGGTTGCAGGCTTGAAATTTAGCACTTGTAAAAAGATATTCGCTTATGAAATAAAAACACATTCTAAACAGTCTTTTGCCATTCTAATGCCATTATCTGCATTGTAGGGCTATTTAGACTGTCTTAGTAAGGTTGCAGGCTTGAAATTTAGCACTTGTAAAAAGATATTAGCTTATGAAATAAAAACACATTCTAAACAGTCTTTTGCCATTCTAATGCCATTATCTGCATTGTAGGGCTATAGTAAGGTTGCAGGCTTGAAATTTAGCACTTGTGAAAAGATATTCGCTTATGAAATAAAAACACATTCTAAACAGTCTTTTGCCATTCTAATGCCATTATCTGCATTGAAGGGCTATTTAGACTGTCTTAGTAAGGTTGCTGGCTTGAAATTTAGCACTTGTAAAAAGATATTCGCTTATGAAATAAAAACACATTCTAAACAGTCTTTTGCCATTCTAATGCCATTATCTGCATTGTAGGGCTATAGTAAGGTTGCAGGCTTGAAATTTAGCACTTGTAAAAAGATATTCGCTTATGAAATAAAAACACATTCTAAACAGTCTTTTGCCATTCTAATGCCATTATCTGCATTGTAGGGCTATTTAGACTGTCTTAGTAAGGTTGCTGGCTTGAAATTTAGCACTTGTAAAAAGATATTCGCTTATGAAATAAAAACACATTCTAAACAGTCTTTTGCCATTCTAATGCCATTATCTGCATTGTAGGGCTATAGTAAGGTTGCAGGCTTGAAATTTAGCACTTGTAAAAAGATATTCGCTTATGAAATAAAAACACATTCTAAACAGTCTTTTGCCATTCTAATGCCATTATCTGCATTGTAGGGCTATTTAGACTGTCTTAGTAAGGTTGCTGGCTTGAAATTTAGCACTTGTAAAAAGATATTCGCTTATGAAATAAAAACACATTCTAAACAGTCTTTTGCCATTCTAATGCCATTATCTGCATTGTAGGGCTATAGTAAGGTTGCAGGCTTGAAATTTAGCACTTGTGAAAAGATATTCGCTTATGAAATAAAAACACATTCTAAACAGTCTTTTGCCATTCTAATGCCATTATCTGCATTGAAGGGCTATTTAGACTGTCTTAGTAAGGTTGCTGGCTTGAAATTTAGCACTTGTAAAAAGATATTCGCTTATGAAATAAAAACACATTCTAAACAGTCTTTTGCCATTCTAATGCCATTATCTGCATTGTAGGGCTATAGTAAGGTTGCAGGCTTGAAATTTAGCACTTGTAAAAAGATATTCGCTTATGAAATAAAAACACATTCTAAACAGTATTTTGCCATTCTAATGCCATTATCTGCATTGTAGGGCTATTTAGACTGTCTTAGTAAGGTTGCTGGCTTGAAATTTAGCACTTGTAAAAAGATATTCGCTTATGAAATAAAAACACATTCTAAACAGTCTTTTGCCATTCTAATGCCATTATCTGCATTGTAGGGCTATAGTAAGGTTGCAGGCTTGAAATTTAGCACTTGTAAAAAGATATTCGCTTATGAAATAAAAACACATTCTAAACAGTCTTTTGCCATTCTAATGCCATTATCTGCATTGTAGGGCTATTTAGACTGTCTTAGTAAGGTTGCTGGCTTGAAATTTAGCACTTGTAAAAAGATATTCGCTTATGAAATAAAAACACATTCTAAACAGTCTTTTGCCATTCTAATGCCATTATCTGCATTGTAGGGCTATTTAGACTGTCTTAGTAAGGTTGCTGGCTTGAAATTTAGCACTTGTAAAAAGATATTCGCTTATGAAATAAAAACACATTCTAAACAGTCTTTTGCCATTCTAATGCCATTATCTGCATTGTAGGGCTATTTAGACTGTCTTAGTAAGGTTGCTGGCTTGAAATTTAGCACTTGTAAAAAGATATTCGCTTATGAAATAAAAACACATTCTAAACAGTCTTTTGCCATTCTAATGCCATTATCTGCATTGTAGGGCTATAGTAAGGTTGCTGGCTTGAAATTTAGCACTTGTAAAAAGATATTCGCTTATGAAATAAAAACACATTCTAAACAGTCTTTTGCCATTCTAATGCCATTATCTGCATTGTAGGGCTATAGTAAGGTTGCAGGCTTGAAATTTAGCACTTGTAAAAAGATATTCGCTTATGAAATAAAAACACATTCTAAACAGTCTTTTGCCATTCTAATGCCATTATCTGCATTGTAGGGCTATTTAGACTGTCTTAGTAAGGTTGCTGGCTTGAAATTTAGCACTTGTAAAAAGATATTCGCTTATGAAATAAAAACACATTCTAAACAGTCTTTTGCCATTCTAATGCCATTATCTGAATTGTAGGGCTATTTAGACTGTCTTAGTAAGGTTGCTGGCTTGAAATTTAGCACTTGTAAAAAGATATTCGCTTATGAAATAAAAACACATTCTAAACAGTCTTTTGCCATTCTAATGCCATTATCTGCATTGTAGGGCTATTTAGACTGTCTTAGTAAGGTTGCTGGCTTGAAATTTAGCACTTGTAAAAAGATATTCGCTTATGAAATAAAAACACATTCTAAACAGTCTTTTGCCATTCTAATGCCATTATCTGCATTGTAGGGCTATTTAGACTGTCTTAGTAAGGTTGCTGGCTTGAAATTTAGCACTTGTAAAAAGATATTCGCTTATGAAATAAAAACACATTCTAAACAGTCTTTTGCCATTCTAATGCCATTATCTGCATTGTAGGGCTATTTAGACTGTCTTAGTAAGGTTGCTGGCTTGAAATTTAGCACTTGTAAAAAGATATTCGCTTATGAAATAAAAACACATTCTAAACAGTCTTTTGCCATTCTAATGCCATTATCTGCATTGTAGGGCTATAGTAAGGTTGCAGGCTTGAAATTTAGCACTTGTAAAAAGATATTCGCTTATGAAATAAAAACACATTCTAAACAGTCTTTTGCCATTCTAATGCCATTATCTGCATTGAAGGGCTATTTAGACTGTCTTAGTAAGGTTGCTGGCTTGAAATTTAGCACTTGTAAAAAGATATTCGCTTATGAAATAAAAACACATTCTAAACAGTCTTTTGCCATTCTAATGCCATTATCTGCATTGTAGGGCTATAGTAAGGTTGCAGGCTTGAAATTTAGCACTTGTAAAAAGATATTCGCTTATGAAATAAAAACACATTCTAAACAGTCTTTTGCCATTCTAATGCCATTATCTGCATTGTAGGGCTATTTAGACTGTCTTAGTAAGGTTGCTGGCTTGAAATTTAGCACTTGTAAAAAGATATTCGCTTATGAAATAAAAACACATTCTAAACAGTCTTTTGCCATTCTAATGCCATTATCTGAATTGTAGGGCTATTTAGACTGTCTTAGTAAGGTTGCTGGCTTGAAATTTAGCACTTGTAAAAAGATATTCGCTTATGAAATAAAAACACATTCTAAACAGTCTTTTGCCATTCTAATGCCATTATCTGCATTGTAGGGCTATTTAGACTGTCTTAGTAAGGTTGCTGGCTTGAAATTTAGCACTTGTAAAAAGATATTCGCTTATGAAATAAAAACACATTCTAAACAGTCTTTTGCCATTCTAATGCCATTATCTGCATTGTAGGGCTATTTAGACTGTCTTAGTAAGGTTGCTGGCTTGAAATTTAGCACTTGTAAAAAGATATTAGCTTATGAAATAAAAACACATTCTAAACAGTCTTTTGCCATTCTAATGCCATTATCTGCATTGAAGGGCTATTTAGACTGTCTTAGTAAGGTTGCTGGCTTGAAATTTAGCACTTGTAAAAAGATATTCGCTTATGAAATAAAAACACATTCTAAACAGTCTTTTGCCATTCTAATGCCATTATCTGCATTGTAGGTTTGGGATGCTCCCGACTCCACTCTGCATATCTAAATGAACAGTATAAAGACAAAAAAAGAAAATGCATGACTTGTAGGGCTATTTAGACTGTCTTAGTAAGGTTGCAGGCTTGAAATTTAGCACTTGTAAAAAGATATTCGCTTATGAAATAAAAACACATTCTAAACAGTCTTTTGCCATTCTAATGCCATTATCTGCATTGTAGGGCTATAGTAAGGTTGCAGGCTTGAAATTTAGCACTTGTAAAAAGATATTCGCTTATGAAATAAAAACACATTCTAAACAGTCTTTTGCCATTCTAATGCCATTATCTGCATTGTAGGGCTATTTAGACTGTCTTAGTAAGGTTGCTGGCTTGAAATTTAGCACTTGTAAAAAGATATTCGCTTATGAAATAAAAACACATTCTAAACAGTCTTTTGCCATTCTAATGCCATTATCTGCATTGAAGGGCTATTTAGACTGTCTTAGTAAGGTTGCAGGCTTGAAATTTAGCACTTGTAAAAAGATATTCGCTTATGAAATAAAAACACATTCTAAACAGTCTTTTGCCATTCTAATGCCATTATCTGCATTGTAGGGCTATTTAGACTGTCTTAGTAAGGTTGCTGGCTTGAAATTTAGCACTTGTAAAAAGATATTCGCTTATGAAATACAAACACATTCTAAACAGTCTTTTGCCATTCTAATGCCATTATCTGCATTGTAGGGCTATAGTAAGGTTGCAGGCTTGAAATTTAGCACTTGTAAAAAGATATTCGCTTATGAAATAAAAACACATTCTAAACAGTGTTTTGCCATTCTAATGCCATTATCTGCATTGTAGGGCTATTTAGACTGTCTTAGTAAGGTTGCTGGCTTGAAATTTAGCACTTGTAAAAAGATATTCGCTTATGAAATAAAAACACATTCTAAACAGTCTTTTGCCATTCTAATGCCATTATCTGCATTGTAGGGCTATAGTAAGGTTGCTGGCTTGAAATTTAGCACTTGTAAAAAGATATTCGCTTATGAAATAAAAACACATTATAAACAGTCTTTTGCCATTCTAATGCCATTATCTGCATTGAAGGGCTATTTAGACTGTCTTAGTAAGGTTGCTGGCTTGAAATTTAGCACTTGTAAAAAGATATTCGCTTATGAAATAAAAACACATTCTAAACAGTCTTTTGCCATTCTAATGCCATTATCTGCATTGAAGGGCTATTTAGACTGTCTTAGTAAGGTTGCTGGCTTGAAATTTAGCACTTGTAAAAAGATATTCGCTTATGAAATAAAAACACATTCTAAACAGTCTTTTGCCATTCTAATGCCATTATCTGCATTGTAGGGCTATTTAGACTGTCTTAGTAAGGTTGCTGGCTTGAAATTTAGCACTTGTAAAAAGATATTCGCTTATGAAATAAAAACACATTCTAAACAGTCTTTTGCCATTCTAATGCCATTATCTGCATTGTAGGGCTATAGTAAGGTTGCAGGCTTGAAATTTAGCACTTGTAAAAAGATATTAGCTTATGAAATAAAAACACATTCTAAACAGTCTTTTGCCATTCTAATGCCATTATCTGCATTGTAGGGCTATAGTAAGGTTGCAGGCTTGAAATTTAGCACTTGTGAAAAGATATTCGCTTATGAAATAAAAACACATTCTAAACAGTCTTTTGCCATTCTAATGCCATTATCTGCATTGAAGGGCTATTTAGACTGTCTTAGTAAGGTTGCTGGCTTGAAATTTAGCACTTGTAAAAAGATATTCGCTTATGAAATAAAAACACATTCTAAACAGTCTTTTGCCATTCTAATGCCATTATCTGCATTGAAGGGCTATTTAGACTGTCTTAGTAAGGTTGCTGGCTTGAAATTTAGCACTTGTAAAAAGATATTCGCTTATGAAATAAAAACACATTCTAAACAGTCTTTTGCCATTCTAATGCCATTATCTGCATTGTAGGGCTATTTAGACTGTCTTAGTAAGGTTGCTGGCTTGAAATTTAGCACTTGTAAAAAGATATTCGCTTATGAAATAAAAACACATTCTAAACAGTCTTTTGCCATTCTAATGCCATTATCTGCATTGAAGGGCTATTTAGACTGTCTTAGTAAGGTTGCTGGCTTGAAATTTAGCACTTGTAAAAAGATATTCGCTTATGAAATAAAAACACATTCTAAACAGTCTTTTGCCATTCTAATGCCATTATCTGCATTGTAGGTTTGGGATGCTCCCGACTCCACTCTGCATATCTAAATGAACAGTATAAAGACAAAAAAAGAAAATGCATGACTTGTAGGGCTATTTAGACTGTCTTAGTAAGGTTGCAGGCTTGAAATTTAGCACTTGTAAAAAGATATTCGCTTATGAAATAAAAACACATTCTAAACAGTCTTTTGCCATTCTAATGCCATTATCTGCATTGTAGGGCTATAGTAAGGTTGCAGGCTTGAAATTTAGCACTTGTAAAAAGATATTCGCTTATGAAATAAAAACACATTCTAAACAGTCTTTTGCCATTCTAATGCCATTATCTGCATTGTAGGGCTATTTAGACTGTCTTAGTAAGGTTGCTGGCTTGAAATTTAGCACTTGTAAAAAGATATTCGCTTATGAAATAAAAACACATTCTAAACAGTCTTTTGCCATTCTAATGCCATTATCTGCATTGAAGGGCTATTTAGACTGTCTTAGTAAGGTTGCAGGCTTGAAATTTAGCACTTGTAAAAAGATATTCGCTTATGAAATAAAAACACATTCTAAACAGTCTTTTGCCATTCTAATGCCATTATCTGCATTGTAGGGCTATTTAGACTGTCTTAGTAAGGTTGCTGGCTTGAAATTTAGCACTTGTAAAAAGATATTCGCTTATGAAATACAAACACATTCTAAACAGTCTTTTGCCATTCTAATGCCATTATCTGCATTGTAGGGCTATTTAGACTGTCTTAGTAAGGTTGCTGGCTTGAAATTTAGCACTTGTAAAAAGATATTCGCTTATGAAATAAAAACACATTCTAAACAGTCTTTTGCCATTCTAATGCCATTATCTGCATTGTAGGGCTATTTAGACTGTCTTAGTAAGGTTGCTGGCTTGAAATTTAGCACTTGTAAAAAGATATTCGCTTATGAAATACAAACACATTCTAAACAGTCTTTTGCCATTCTAATGCCATTATCTGCATTGTAGGGCTATTTAGACTGTCTTAGTAAGGTTGCTGGCTTGAAATTTAGCACTTGTAAAAAGATATTCGCTTATGAAATAAAAACACATTCTAAACAGTCTTTTGCCATTCTAATGCCATTATCTGCATTGAAGGGCTATTTAGACTGTCTTAGTAAGGTTGCTGGCTTGAAATTTAGCACTTGTAGAAAGATATTCGCTTATGAAATAAAAACACATTCTAAACAGTCTTTTGCCATTCTAATGCCATTATCTGCATTGTAGGGCTATAGTAAGGTTGCAGGCTTGAAATTTAGCACTTGTAAAAAGATATTCGCTTATGAAATAAAAACACATTCTAAACAGTCTTTTGCCATTCTAATGCCATTATCTGCATTGTAGGGCTATAGTAAGGTTGCAGGCTTGAAATTTAGCACTTGTAAAAAGATATTCGCTTATGAAATAAAAACACATTCTAAACAGTCTTTTGCCATTCTAATGCCATTATCTGCATTGTAGGGCTATTTAGACTGTCTTAGTAAGGTTGCTGGCTTGAAATTTAGCACTTGTAAAAAGATATTCGCTTATGAAATAAAAACACATTCTAAACAGTCTTTTGCCATTCTAATGCCATTATCTGCATTGAAGGGCTATTTAGACTGTCTTAGTAAGGTTGCAGGCTTGAAATTTAGCACTTGTAAAAAGATATTCGCTTATGAAATAAAAACACATTCTAAACAGTCTTTTGCCATTCTAATGCCATTATCTGCATTGAAGGGCTATTTAGACTGTCTTAGTAAGGTTGCAGGCTTGAAATTTAGCACTTGTAAAAAGATATTCGCTTATGAAATAAAAACACATTCTAAACAGTCTTTTGCCATTATATTGCCATTATCTGCATTGTAGGGCTATTTAGACTGTCTTAGTAAGGTTGCCGGCTTGAAATTTAGCACTTGTAAAAAGATATTCGCTTATGAAATAAAAACACATTCTAAACAGTCTTTTGCCATTCTAATGCCATTATCTGCATTGTAGGGCTATAGTAAGGTTGCAGGCTTGAAATTTAGCACTTGTGAAAAGATATTCGCTTATGAAATAAAAACACATTCTAAACAGTCTTTTGCCATTCTAATGCCATTATCTGCATTGAAGGGCTATTTAGACTGTCTTAGTAAGGTTGCTGGCTTGAAATTTAGCACTTGTAAAAAGATATTCGCTTATGAAATAAAAACACATTCTAAACAGTCTTTTGCCATTCTAATGCCATTATCTGCATTGTAGGGCTATAGTAAGGTTGCAGGCTTGAAATTTAGCACTTGTAAAAAGATATTCGCTTATGAAATAAAAACACATTCTAAACAGTCTTTTGCCATTCTAATGCCATTATCTGCATTGTAGGGCTATTTAGACTGTCTTAGTAAGGTTGCTGGCTTGAAATTTAGCACTTGTAAAAAGATATTCGCTTATGAAATAAAAACACATTCTAAACAGTCTTTTGCCATTCTAATGCCATTATCTGCATTGTAGGGCTATAGTAAGGTTGCTGGCTTGAAATTTAGCACTTGTAAAAAGATATTCGCTTATGAAATAAAAACACATTCTAAACAGTGTTTTGCCATTCTAATGCCATTATCTGCATTGTAGGGCTATTTAGACTGTCTTAGTAAGGTTGCTGGCTTGAAATTTAGCACTTGTAAAAAGATATTCGCTTATGAAATAAAAACACATTCTAAACAGTCTTTTGCCATTCTAATGCCATTATCTGCATTGTAGGGCTATTTAGACTGTCTTAGTAAGGTTGCTGGCTTGAAATTTAGCACTTGTAAAAAGATATTCGCTTATGAAATAAAAACACATTCTAAACAGTCTTTTGCCATTCTAATGCCATTATCTGCATTGTAGGGCTATTTAGACTGTCTTAGTAAGGTTGCTGGCTTGAAATTTAGCACTTGTAAAAAGATATTCGCTTATGAAATAAAAACACATTCTAAACAGTCTTTTGCCATTCTAATGCCATTATCTGCATTGTAGGGCTATAGTAAGGTTGCAGGCTTGAAATTTAGCACTTGTAAAAAGATATTAGCTTATGAAATAAAAACACATTCTAAACAGTCTTTTGCCATTCTAATGCCATTATCTGCATTGTAGGCCTATAGTAAGGTTGCAGGCTTGAAATTTAGCACTTGTGAAAAGATATTCGCTTATGAAATAAAAACACATTCTAAACAGTCTTTTGCCATTCTAATGCCATTATCTGCATTGAAGGGCTATTTAGACTGTCTTAGTAAGGTTGCTGGCTTGAAATTTAGCACTTGTAAAAAGATATTCGCTTATGAAATAAAAACACATTCTAAACAGTCTTTTGCCATTCTAATGCCATTATCTGCATTGTAGGGCTATTTAGACTGTCTTAGTAAGGTTGCTGGCTTGAAATTTAGCACTTGTAAAAAGATATTCGCTTATGAAATAAAAACACATTCTAAACAGTCTTTTGCCATTCTAATGCCATTATCTGCATTGAAGGGCTATTTAGACTGTCTTAGTAAGGTTGCTGGCTTGAAATTTAGCACTTGTAAAAAGATATTCGCTTATGAAATAAAAACACATTCTAAACAGTCTTTTGCCATTCTAATGCCATTATCTGCATTGTAGGGCTATAGTAAGGTTGCAGGCTTGAAATTTAGCACTTGTAAAAAGATATTCGCTTATGAAATAAAAACACATTCTAAACAGTCTTTTGCCATTCTAATGCCATTATCTGCATTGTAGGGCTATAGTAAGGTTGCAGGCTTGAAATTTAGCACTTGTAAAAAGATATTCGCTTATGAAATAAAAACACATTCTAAACAGTCTTTTGCCATTCTAATGCCATTATCTGCATTGTAGGGCTATTTAGACTGTCTTAGTAAGGTTGCTGGCTTGAAATTTAGCACTTGTAAAAAGATATTCGCTTATGAAATAAAAACACATTCTAAACAGTCTTTTGTCATTCTAATGCCATTATCTGCATTGAAGGGCTATTTAGACTGTCTTAGTAAGGTTGCAGGCTTGAAATTTAGCACTTGTAAAAAGATATTCGCTTATGAAATAAAAACACATTCTAAACAGTCTTTTGCCATTCTAATGCCATTATCTGCATTGTAGGGCTATTTAGACTGTCTTAGTAAGGTTGCTGGCTTGAAATTTAGCACTTGTAAAAAGATATTCGCTTATGAAATACAAACACATTCTAAACAGTCTTTTGCCATTCTAATGCCATTATCTGCATTGTAGGGCTATTTAGACTGTCTTAGTAAGGTTGCAGGCTTGAAATTTAGCACTTGTAAAAAGATATTCGCTTATGAAATAAAAACACATTCTAAACAGTGTTTTGCCATTCTAATGCCATTATCTGCATTGTAGGGCTATTTAGACTGTCTTAGTAAGGTTGCTGGCTTGAAATTTAGCACTTGTAAAAAGATATTCGCTTATGAAATAAAAACACATTCTAAACAGTCTTTTGCCATTCTAATGCCATTATCTGCATTGTAGGGCTATAGTAAGGTTGCAGGCTTGAAATTTAGCACTTGTAAAAAGATATTCGCTTATGAAATAAAAACACATTCTAAACAGTCTTTTGCCATTCTAATGCCATTATCTGCATTGTAGGGCTATTTAGACTGTCTTAGTAAGGTTGCTGGCTTGAAATTTAGCACTTGTAAAAAGATATTCGCTTATGAAATAAAAACACATTCTAAACAGTCTTTTGCCATTCTAATGCCATTATCTGCATTGAAGGGCTATTTAGACTGTCTTAGTAAGGTTGCTGGCTTGAAATTTAGCACTTGTAAAAAGATATTCGCTTATGAAATAAAAACACATTCTAAACAGTCTTTTGCCATTCTAATGCCATTATCTGCATTGTAGGGCTATAGTAAGGTTGCTGGCTTGAAATTTAGCACTTGTAAAAAGATATTCGCTTATGAAATAAAAACACATTCTAAACAGTCTTTTGCCATTCTAATGCCATTATCTGCATTGAAGGGCTATTTAGACTGTCTTAGTAAGGTTGCTGGCTTGAAATTTAGCACTTGTAAAAAGATATTCGCTTATGAAATAAAAACACATTCTAAACAGTCTTTTGCCATTCTAATGCCATTATCTGCATTGAAGGGCTATTTAGACTGTCTTAGTAAGGTTGCTGGCTTGAAATTTAGCACTTGTAAAAAGATATTCGCTTATGAAATAAAAACACATTCTAAACAGTCTTTTGCCATTCTAATGCCATTATCTGCATTGTAGGGCTATTTAGACTGTCTTAGTAAGGTTGCTGGCTTGAAATTTAGCACTTGTAAAAAGATATTCGCTTATGAAATAAAAACACATTCTAAACAGTCTTTTGCCATTCTAATGCCATTATCTGCATTGAAGGGCTATTTAGACTGTCTTAGTAAGGTTGCTGGCTTGAAATTTAGCACTTGTAAAAAGATATTCGCTTATGAAATAAAAACACATTCTAAACAGTCTTTTGCCATTCTAATGCCATTATCTGCATTGTAGGGCTATTTAGACTGTCTTAGTAAGGTTGCTGGCTTGAAATTTAGCACTTGTAAAAAGATATTCGCTTATGAAATAAAAACACATTCTAAACAGTCTTTTGCCATTCTAATGCCATTATCTGCATTGAAGGGCTATTTAGACTGTCTTAGTAAGGTTGCTGGCTTGAAATTTAGCACTTGTAAAAAGATATTCGCTTATGAAATAAAAACACATTCTAAACAGTCTTTTGCCATTCTAATGCCATTATCTGCATTGTAGGGCTATAGTAAGGTTGCAGGCTTGAAATTTAGCACTTGTAAAAAGATATTCGCTTATGAAATAAAAACACATTCTAAACAGTCTTTTGCCATTCTAATGCCATTATCTGCATTGTAGGGCTATTTAGACTGTCTTAGTAAGGTTGCTGGCTTGAAATTTAGCACTTGTAAAAAGATATTCGCTTATGAAATAAAAACACATTCTAAACAGTCTTTTGCCATTCTAATGCCATTATCTGCATTGTAGGGCTATAGTAAGGTTGCAGGCTTGAAATTTAGCACTTGTAAAAAGATATTCGCTTATGAAATAAAAACACATTCTAAACAGTCTTTTGCCATTCTAATGCCATTATCTGCATTGAAGGGCTATTTAGACTGTCTTAGTAAGGTTGCTGGCTTGAAATTTAGCACTTGTAAAAAGATATTCGCTTATGAAATAAAAACACATTCTAAACAGTGTTTTGCCATTCTAATGCCATTATCTGCATTGTAGGGCTATTTAGACTGTCTTAGTAAGGTTGCTGGCTTGAAATTTAGCACTTGTAAAAAGATATTCGCTTATGAAATAAAAACACATTCTAAACAGTCTTTTGCCATTCTAATGCCATTATCTGCATTGTAGGGCTATTTAGACTGTCTTAGTAAGGTTGCTGGCTTGAAATTTAGCACTTGTAAAAAGATATTCGCTTATGAAATAAAAACACATTCTAAACAGTCTTTTGCCATTCTAATGCCATTATCTGCATTGTAGGGCTATAGTAAGGTTGCAGGCTTGAAATTTAGCACTTGTAAAAAGATATTCGCTTATGAAATAAAAACACATTCTAAACAGTCTTTTGCCATTCTAATGCCATTATCTGCATTGAAGGGCTATTTAGACTGTCTTAGTAAGGTTGCTGGCTTGAAATTTAGCACTTGTAAAAAGATATTCGCTTATGAAATAAAAACACATTCTAAACAGTGTTTTGCCATTCTAATGCCATTATCTGCATTGTAGGGCTATTTAGACTGTCTTAGTAAGGTTGCTGGCTTGAAATTTAGCACTTGTAAAAAGATATTCGCTTATGAAATAAAAACACATTCTAAACAGTCTTTTGCCATTCTAATGCCATTATCTGCATTGTAGGGCTATTTAGACTGTCTTAGTAAGGTTGCTGGCTTGAAATTTAGCACTTGTAAAAAGATATTCGCTTATGAAATAAAAACACATTCTAAACAGTCTTTTGCCATTCTAATGCCATTATCTGCATTATAGGGCTATTTAGACTGTCTTAGTAAGGTTGCTGGCTTGAAATTTAGCACTTGTAAAAAGATATTAGCTTATGAAATAAAAACACATTCTAAACAGTCTTTTGCCATTCTAATGCCATTATCTGCATTGTAGGGCTATAGTAAGGTTGCAGGCTTGAAATTTAGCACTTGTAAAAAGATATTCGCTTATGAAATAAAAACACATTCTAAACAGTCTTTTGCCATTCTAATGCCATTATCTGCATTGTAGGGCTATTTAGACTGTCTTAGTAAGGTTGCTGGCTTGAAATTTAGCACTTGTAAAAAGATATTAGCTTATGAAATAAAAACACATTCTAAACAGTCTTTTGCCATTCTAATGCCATTATCTGCATTGTAGGGCTATAGTAAGGTTGCAGGCTTGAAATTTAGCACTTGTAAAAAGATATTCGCTTATGAAATAAAAACACATTCTAAACAGTCTTTTGCCATTCTAATGCCATTATCTGCATTGTAGGGCTATTTAGACTGTCTTAGTAAGGTTGCTGGCTTGAAATTTAGCACTTGTAAAAAGATATTCGCTTATGAAATAAAAACACATTCTAAACAGTCTTTTGCCATTCTAATGCCATTATCTGCATTGAAGGGCTATTTAGACTGTCTTAGTAAGGTTGCTGGCTTGAAATTTAGCACTTGTAAAAAGATATTCGCTTATGAAATAAAAACACATTCTAAACAGTCTTTTGCCATTCTAATGCCATTATCTGCATTGTAGGGCTATTTAGACTGTCTTAGTAAGGTTGCTGGCTTGAAATTTAGCACTTGTAAAAAGATATTCGCTTATGAAATAAAAACACATTCTAAACAGTCTTTTGCCATTCTAATGCCATTATCTGCATTGAAGGGCTATTTAGACTGTCTTAGTAAGGTTGCAGGCTTGAAATTTAGCACTTGTAAAAAGATATTCGCTTATGAAATAAAAACACATTCTAAACAGTCTTTTGCCATTCTAATGCCATTATCTGCATTGAAGGGCTATTTAGACTGTCTTAGTAAGGTTGCAGGCTTGAAATTTAGCACTTGTAAAAAGATATTCGCTTATGAAATAAAAACACATTCTAAACAGTCTTTTGCCATTATATTGCCATTATCTGCATTGTAGGGCTATTTAGACTGTCTTAGTAAGGTTGCCGGCTTGAAATTTAGCACTTGTAAAAAGATATTCGCTTATGAAATAAAAACACATTCTAAACAGTCTTTTGCCATTCTAATGCCATTATCTGCATTGTAGGGCTATAGTAAGGTTGCAGGCTTGAAATTTAGCACTTGTGAAAAGATATTCGCTTATGAAATAAAAACACATTCTAAACAGTCTTTTGCCATTCTAATGCCATTATCTGCATTGAAGGGCTATTTAGACTGTCTTAGTAAGGTTGCTGGCTTGAAATTTAGCACTTGTAAAAAGATATTCGCTTATGAAATAAAAACACATTCTAAACAGTCTTTTGCCATTCTAATGCCATTATCTGCATTGTAGGGCTATAGTAAGGTTGCAGGCTTGAAATTTAGCACTTGTAAAAAGATATTCGCTTATGAAATAAAAACACATTCTAAACAGTCTTTTGCCATTCTAATGCCATTATCTGCATTGTAGGGCTATTTAGACTGTCTTAGTAAGGTTGCTGGCTTGAAATTTAGCACTTGTAAAAAGATATTCGCTTATGAAATAAAAACACATTCTAAACAGTCTTTTGCCATTCTAATGCCATTATCTGCATTGTAGGGCTATAGTAAGGTTGCTGGCTTGAAATTTAGCACTTGTAAAAAGATATTCGCTTATGAAATAAAAACACATTCTAAACAGTGTTTTGCCATTCTAATGCCATTATCTGCATTGTAGGGCTATTTAGACTGTCTTAGTAAGGTTGCTGGCTTGAAATTTAGCACTTGTAAAAAGATATTCGCTTATGAAATAAAAACACATTCTAAACAGTCTTTTGCCATTCTAATGCCATTATCTGCATTGTAGGGCTATTTAGACTGTCTTAGTAAGGTTGCTGGCTTGAAATTTAGCACTTGTAAAAAGATATTCGCTTATGAAATAAAAACACATTCTAAACAGTCTTTTGCCATTCTAATGCCATTATCTGCATTGTAGGGCTATTTAGACTGTCTTAGTAAGGTTGCTGGCTTGAAATTTAGCACTTGTAAAAAGATATTCGCTTATGAAATAAAAACACATTCTAAACAGTCTTTTGCCATTCTAATGCCATTATCTGCATTGTAGGGCTATAGTAAGGTTGCAGGCTTGAAATTTAGCACTTGTAAAAAGATATTAGCTTATGAAATAAAAACACATTCTAAACAGTCTTTTGCCATTCTAATGCCATTATCTGCATTGTAGGGCTATAGTAAGGTTGCAGGCTTGAAATTTAGCACTTGTGAAAAGATATTCGCTTATGAAATAAAAACACATTCTAAACAGTCTTTTGCCATTCTAATGCCATTATCTGCATTGAAGGGCTATTTAGACTGTCTTAATAAGGTTGCTGGCTTGAAATTTAGCACTTGTAAAAAGATATTCGCTTATGAAATAAAAACACATTCTAAACAGTCTTTTGCCATTCTAATGCCATTATCTGCATTGTAGGGCTATTTAGACTGTCTTAGTAAGGTTGCTGGCTTGAAATTTAGCACTTGTAAAAAGATATTCGCTTATGAAATAAAAACACATTCTAAACAGTCTTTTGCCATTCTAATGCCATTATCTGCATTGTAGGGCTATTTAGACTGTCTTAGTAAGGTTGCTGGCTTGAAATTTAGCACTTGTAAAAAGATATTCGCTTATGAAATAAAAACACATTCTAAACAGTCTTTTGCCATTCTAATGCCATTATCTGCATTGAAGGGCTATTTAGACTGTCTTAGTAAGGTTGCTGGCTTGAAATTTAGCACTTGTAAAAAGATATTCGCTTATGAAATAAAAACACATTCTAAACAGTCTTTTGCCATTCTAATGCCATTATCTGCATTGTAGGGCTATTTAGACTGTCTTAGTAAGGTTGCTGGCTTGAAATTTAGCACTTGTAAAAAGATATTCGCTTATGAAATAAAAACACATTCTAAACAGTCTTTTGCCATTCTAATGCCATTATCTGCATTGAAGGGCTATTTAGACTGTCTTAGTAAGGTTGCTGGCTTGAAATTTAGCACTTGTAAAAAGATATTCGCTTATGAAATAAAAACACATTCTAAACAGTCTTTTGCCATTCTAATGCCATTATCTGCATTGTAGGGCTATAGTAAGGTTGCAGGCTTGAAATTTAGCACTTGTAAAAAGATATTCGCTTATGAAATAAAAACACATTCTAAACAGTCTTTTGCCATTCTAATGCCATTATCTGCATTGTAGGGCTATTTAGACTGTCTTAGTAAGGTTGCTGGCTTGAAATTTAGCACTTGTAAAAAGATATTCGCTTATGAAATAAAAACACATTCTAAACAGTCTTTTGCCATTCTAATGCCATTATCTGCATTGTAGGGCTATAGTAAGGTTGCAGGCTTGAAATTTAGCACTTGTAAAAAGATATTCGCTTATGAAATAAAAACACATTCTAAACAGTCTTTTGCCATTCTAATGCCATTATCTGCATTGAAGGGCTATTTAGACTGTCTTAGTAAGGTTGCTGGCTTGAAATTTAGCACTTGTAAAAAGATATTCGCTTATGAAATAAAAACACATTCTAAACAGTGTTTTGCCATTCTAATGCCATTATCTGCATTGTAGGGCTATTTAGACTGTCTTAGTAAGGTTGCTGGCTTGAAATTTAGCACTTGTAAAAAGATATTCGCTTATGAAATAAAAACACATTCTAAACAGTCTTTTGCCATTCTAATGCCATTATCTGCATTGTAGGGCTATTTAGACTGTCTTAGTAAGGTTGCTGGCTTGAAATTTAGCACTTGTAAAAAGATATTCGCTTATGAAATAAAAACACATTCTAAACAGTCTTTTGCCATTCTAATGCCATTATCTGCATTGTAGGGCTATAGTAAGGTTGCAGGCTTGAAATTTAGCACTTGTAAAAAGATATTCGCTTATGAAATAAAAACACATTCTAAACAGTCTTTTGCCATTCTAATGCCATTATCTGCATTGAAGGGCTATTTAGACTGTCTTAGTAAGGTTGCTGGCTTGAAATTTAGCACTTGTAAAAAGATATTCGCTTATGAAATAAAAACACATTCTAAACAGTGTTTTGCCATTCTAATGCCATTATCTGCATTGTAGGGCTATTTAGACTGTCTTAGTAAGGTTGCTGGCTTGAAATTTAGCACTTGTAAAAAGATATTCGCTTATGAAATAAAAACACATTCTAAACAGTCTTTTGCCATTCTAATGCCATTATCTGCATTGTAGGGCTATTTAGACTGTCTTAGTAAGGTTGCTGGCTTGAAATTTAGCACTTGTAAAAAGATATTCGCTTATGAAATAAAAACACATTCTAAACAGTCTTTTGCCATTCTAATGCCATTATCTGCATTATAGGGCTATTTAGACTGTCTTAGTAAGGTTGCTGGCTTGAAATTTAGCACTTGTAAAAAGATATTAGCTTATGAAATAAAAACACATTCTAAACAGTCTTTTGCCATTCTAATGCCATTATCTGCATTGTAGGGCTATAGTAAGGTTGCAGGCTTGAAATTTAGCACTTGTAAAAAGATATTCGCTTATGAAATAAAAACACATTCTAAACAGTCTTTTGCCATTCTAATGCCATTATCTGCATTGTAGGGCTATTTAGACTGTCTTAGTAAGGTTGCTGGCTTGAAATTTAGCACTTGTAAAAAGATATTAGCTTATGAAATAAAAACACATTCTAAACAGTCTTTTGCCATTCTAATGCCATTATCTGCATTGTAGGGCTATAGTAAGGTTGCAGGCTTGAAATTTAGCACTTGTAAAAAGATATTCGCTTATGAAATAAAAACACATTCTAAACAGTCTTTTGCCATTCTAATGCCATTATCTGCATTGTAGGGCTATTTAGACTGTCTTAGTAAGGTTGCTGGCTTGAAATTTAGCACTTGTAAAAAGATATTCGCTTATGAAATAAAAACACATTCTAAACAGTCTTTTGCCATTCTAATGCCATTATCTGCATTGAAGGGCTATTTAGACTGTCTTAGTAAGGTTGCTGGCTTGAAATTTAGCACTTGTAAAAAGATATTCGCTTATGAAATAAAAACACATTCTAAACAGTCTTTTGCCATTCTAATGCCATTATCTGCATTGTAGGGCTATTTAGACTGTCTTAGTAAGGTTGCTGGCTTGAAATTTAGCACTTGTAAAAAGATATTCGCTTATGAAATAAAAACACATTCTAAACAGTCTTTTGCCATTCTAATGCCATTATCTGCATTGTAGGGCTATAGTAAGGTTGCAGGCTTGAAATTTAGCACTTGTAAAAAGATATTCGCTTATGAAATAAAAACACATTCTAAACAGTCTTTTGCCATTCTAATGCCATTATCTGCATTGAAGGGCTATTTAGACTGTCTTAGTAAGGTTGCTGGCTTGAAATTTAGCACTTGTAAAAAGATATTCGCTTATGAAATAAAAACACATTCTAAACAGTCTTTTGCCATTCTAATGCCATTATCTGCATTGTAGGGCTATTTAGACTGTCTTAGTAAGGTTGCTGGCTTGAAATTTAGCACTTGTAAAAAGATATTCGCTTATGAAATAAAAACACATTCTAAACAGTCTTTTGCCATTCTAATGCCATTATCTGCATTGTAGGGCTATTTAGACTGTCTTAGTAAGGTTGCTGGCTTGAAATTTAGCACTTGTAAAAAGATATTCGCTTATGAAATAAAAACACATTCTAAACAGTCTTTTGCCATTCTAATGCCATTATCTGCATTATAGGGCTATTTAGACTGTCTTAGTAAGGTTGCTGGCTTGAAATTTAGCACTTGTAAAAAGATATTAGCTTATGAAATAAAAACACATTCTAAACAGTCTTTTGCCATTCTAATGCCATTATCTGCATTGTAGGGCTATAGTAAGGTTGCAGGCTTGAAATTTAGCACTTGTAAAAAGATATTCGCTTATGAAATAAAAACACATTCTAAACAGTCTTTTGCCATTCTAATGCCATTATCTGCATTGTAGGGCTATTTAGACTGTCTTAGTAAGGTTGCTGGCTTGAAATTTAGCACTTGTAAAAAGATATTAGCTTATGAAATAAAAACACATTCTAAACAGTCTTTTGCCATTCTAATGCCATTATCTGCATTGTAGGGCTATAGTAAGGTTGCA
>NW_028174689.1:2500-25219 GCF_963971535.1 Notolepis coatsorum
ACAAAAGTACAGTACTCGAGTGAGAGTACTTTACTTCCCAACCCCGGATACGAATGATAATATCAGCAGGGGCTCAGAGCGTACGGAATCAGAAGAACCAGACGAAAAGAGAACGTGTCGGAGGACGGAGGACATTTTGTGCTTCTCGATATGGAGCAGGGCCGCGGCGCCTATCTACACCGACACACAGCCATGAGTGACGTCTGGATAAAAGAGCAATTCATATTAATGTTGTTTCTAGCTAAGGCACTTCACAAATTGCTCGGTACAATCTGGCGATATATGTGTGTATATATATATATATATATATATATATACTGTATATTGTCTATTCACAGATATAGATTCTTAATCACAACACATCAGCCACAAAGCCCTCCGATGACAGTGGTGGAGTGTAGACCAATAGATAAACATGTGGCTTGCGTGCTGGCTACTATATAGCTACACACACGTGCGTACACACACACACACACACACACACACACACACACACACACACACACACACACACACACCTACACACACACACACACACACCTACACATACACACACACACACACACACACACACACACACACACACACACACACACACACACACACACACACACACACACACACACACACACACACACACACACACACACACACACACACACACACACACACACACACACACACACACACACACACACACACATCCCTTTAAAGACTCAAAATACTAACGTGTAAAACAGTAACTTCTAAATATCTAATATCTAAATATATTTCAGCCACAACTAACTAGCACTACTGCTTGGCTGCCGCAACTACTAGAAAATTATGAAAACTAGGCAGAATACTCCTATATAGGCTACACACTAACGGCGTAACTAGCGGTTGTGAACCCGCAAATCTAAACTAGCTTCTAATAAACATGTCATAATATATTTCTCCATAAAAGGAGTTTATAGCCCTTTGAGATAGAAGCCGTGTGAAGCAGAGCCCAGCTAGCTCGGACGGCACGTTATGATCTGTTGACGGTTACCACAGAGACGATGTTTAACGTCTCTCTCTATAGAGACTACTTGACAAACACGATGACCATGATGACCATGTTGGATGTATACTGTACAGTACAGTAGAACACGGGAACTATACACACACACATGCGTCATGAATGTATGAACGAAAACGACAACATGCACACACACACAGACACACACAGACACACATAGACAAACAGAAAAAAAGCCACACGTGTTCTGTTCCACTTTCCACCAGCACATGTGAATGAAATGCAATAAAAAAGCATAACGGGTAAACAGTGCCATATCACATTGTGTGTTTACACAGACATCTGAATTCCTGCAGCAAAAAACCCTTGGCTGACCCGACTAGGAGCGGCTGCACTTTCTCCAAACATGGTCCACACATGGCGTGAGATGCTTTACTGCCTGCTGTGGACTCTGTCAGCAACAGGCACCCCCTCCCTGTCACTCTGACTACAAAGGCGAGCGTTATCTGGGCTGCACAAAGTGGACACCTTGGGGGCTAACCGCCTGTCTCCTCCATCTACGTACGACAGTGAGTCTCTTCGGTCAATGGACAGCAGACTCTTCATAAACGCATTTTACCCACCCTGATTACATTTCCATATTAAGACCTGTATCCTCCTTGTCTTCTCCCCTCACCTGGTCATCCCTCCCCCTTGTGTCCCCCTTTTTCTCTCCCCTCACCTGGTCATCCCTCCCCCCTGTATCCCCCTCATCTCACCTGGTCATCCCTCCCCCTTGTATCCCCCTTTTCCTCTCCCCTCACCTGGTCATCCCTCCCCCTTGTATCCCCCTCGTCTTCTCCCCTCACCTGGTCGTTCCTCCCCCCTGTATCCCCCTCGTCTTCTCCCCTCACCTGGTCGTTCCTCCCCCCTGTATCCCCCTCATCTTCTCCCATCACCTGGTCATTCCTCCCCCCTGTATCCCCCTCGTCTTCTCCCATCACCTGGTCGTTCCTCCCCCCTGTATCCCCCTCATCTTCTCCCATCACCTGGTCATTCCTCCCCCCTGTATCCCCCTCGTCTTCTCCCCTCACCTGGTCGTTCCTCCCCCCTGTATCCCCCTCGTCTTCTCCCCTCACCTGGTCGTTCCTCCCCCCTGTATCCCCCTCATCTTCTCCAATCACCTGGTCATTCCTCCCCCCTGTATCCCCCTCGTCTTCTCTCATCACCTGGTCCCCCCTCCCCCCTGTATGTGGGGCGGCGTGGCTCAGGGGTAGAGCGGGTTGTCCAATGATCCAAGGGTTGGTGGTTCGAATCCCGCTCAAGCCCATGTCCATCCCACTGCCGTTGTGTCCTTGGGCAAGACACTTAACCTACTTGCCTCGTATGAATGTGTATGCATGTGAATGAATGTTGGTGGTGGTCGGAGGGGCCGTAGGCGTTGCTTATTCGCCACGCTTCCGTGAGTCTGCCTCAGGGCAGCTCTGGCTGCAATTGTAGCTTACCACCACCGGTATGACTGTGTATGAACGAATAATGGACTCTGTGAAGCGCTCTGGGTCAGTGAAGAGCGCTATATAAATCCAAGTCATTATTATTATTATTATTATCCCCCTCGTCTTCTCCCCTCACCTGGTCCCCCCTCCCCCCTGTATCCCCCTCGTCTTCTCCCCTCACCTGGTCCCCCCTCCCCCCTGTACAACAGCAATGTCTTAAGAAGCTAACTCACAGAAAGTCAGGGGTGCTTGACCCATCCCCCGGGCCAGAGAAAGTCAAGTCCTCTACTGTACTCTCTAACCTAAATTGTAGTTGATTAGCCATGTTTTAAACCATACATTTGTATCAATCATGAAGATTTAACCACGCGCATGATTAATAACCTCTCCGGTTCCACCAGACTACAAGTGAGCGGATGGCCATTTTGTTGAAGGCAACTCACCCCGCGCCAGTCCTCCAGGCTTACAGGAGGTGATAAACGGGCGTCACTTTCCATCACGCGCACCCCTTGCCTGTTTGCTGTTCAAACTGGGACCTCTCTAGACCACCAGTTGGTGTTACAGGAGGCAGCACTTACTTTCCCCTCTGGTATCGCTCAAGCGACAGTTTAGCCCGAGATTAATGAGATATTCCGGGAGGCTCTTCCCACTTGTGAGCTGACGTGTGATGGATGACACACAGACACTTATCACGGTGACGGATTGGCCTGAATGGCCGACTTGGACGAATGCCTCGATCTGCTCTCACCTCGACTGCCAGGATATCAGAAGTCATAGGAAACTGACTGGAAAGGGTGTCGGGTGAAATCCCCATGTGGCAGCGGGTTCTAGTTAAAGGAACACGCAGACTTTTTGGGAAATTAGCTTTTTTGCCATCTACCCTGGAGTTAGACTTAGACAGGACTTAGACAGGTGATGAAATCACTGCGCCCAGGCAGCAGCGGGTTCGGCAAAAATTATATATATAGTATATATCTGCTTAGAAAATGTCTAATTCTTTTGTCTTTTTACGTGGTAAATACACAGGTCACAACATGTTTACAGGAACGTTTTGGAGTTGTATTTGGAGTGTATTTCGTGACTGTTGGGAACTAGGCTACACTGGCACACCTACTTCCAGTGAATGACGCTAAGCTAGGCTAACAGTGCGGCTGTTCCCTAAGCCTAATAATGCATGCACAGAGAAGAAAGGGGTATGTATCTGCTTGTTTAACTCCAGGGTCCAATAATGAATTTCCTGTTCATTCTGAGAATGATAGCAAAAGAAGGGAAGAATGAAAAAGAGAGAGAGAGAGAATCAGCTAAGGTTGAGACCACTTATCGATTTATCCGTGTGAAATCGATAAGAAACGTATAGATTCTTTTGCATGTGTTTTTTTTTATACTATACTAAAATACTAGGTCTTGTGGCATTTTTTTGTTAAAACATCCCCATTTCATGTAAATCCAGTTGAATTGCAACTCTGCACTGTGCCTTCAATATGCAGTGCACTCCTCCATCACATCCAGAGACCACAGACTATAAAATGAGAAGGGTCACTGTGTTTTGAACGGGGAAATCTGTAACACTAAAGATGGCGGCAACGACAAAGATAATTTTTTTTGTTATATAATAAAAAAAACAGATATTTATCGATCATTTGTCTCGATTTATCGATCCTTCCAAATGGCATATCGTCTCAGCCTCTTAGCTAAATCAATGCATGTAAATGTGATATCCATTACATGTACATGTATGTGAACAATGCAATAGTGGGAAGAGGATCCGGCTGTAACCGGATCCGGAGCGAGCGGTGCACTAAGTGGGACAGGGGGCGTGTCCAGGCAAGCCAAGCGTGTAATGGGCAATCTTTAATCTCAAACGTAGGTGTTCCACATTATAATCTGATCAGGCTCAGGTTGAGTTCCCGTTATTATAGGGCCTCCTGTTCCAGATCCCTCTATAAGGAGACTGTCACAAGGATCTGCTCAGTGCAGACGTAATCACCCACCCCCCCACCCCCTACCAAACCCTACTGTACAGTATATTCAATATTACGCCATGGTAGAGCGGCTGATTGGCGCAGTGGGCAAGGCGCTCGCCTCTAACGCAGGAGACGCTGGGTTCGAGCCCAGCTCTCTGCGTTGCTACCGGCTGGCCGGTCGTTCATACTAACACAATTGGCAAGTGTTAGAGGGTGGGAAAGCCGGTGGGTGGGGATTTGACGTTGTGGACAGCGACTCCTACAGGTCGGTTTGGTGACGCCGGTGCGGCGGAAGCAGGAAGTGACGGGGGCAGCGTGAGCCTCCCACGCGTTACTCCTCGCCACTGAGAGTTCGAGCTGCTGCGGTGAAAAGATGTGACAGGCTGCCTCCTCGTGTACCGGAGGGGACACGTGATGCAAGGCTTCTGTCCTCACTACAACCGACCTGTGGGAGGCATGGTCTAGCAACGTTCAAGACAGGGGAGGGAAGAATTGGATACACAAAATTGGGATGGGAGAAAAATAGAAAATGGGGAGAAAAAAGTGGATACATTTTTTTTAATATTTCACTGCCACACGACAAAGGCTTAACCCTTTTACTACCACACATGAATCTGGGTATATGAGGAATGCAACATATAATGACCTACATGTATATTGATAATATGTTGTTTTATGATACATGCATCACACGTTCTAAATGAGATGGGTCACAGTAGACACGTGAAGACACAGGAATAGCCCTTTTTAAATCACAATACTGGTGATTTGTAGTAAAACCCCATTCTTGGGGGTATCATGCAATCACACATGGCTGCAAATGCACGTGCACACACACACACACACACACACACACACACACACACACACACACACACACACACACACACACACACACACACACACACACACACACACACACACACACACACACACACACACACACACACACACACGCACACACACACACACACACAATCACACACATACATACGTGCACTTATACATAACCACACGTGCACACCCACACACACACACACACGCACACCACACACACACATACAAACACAAGCTGTTCAATGTTCTCAATCTTCACCTGCACAACACTGCACAGTGAAGCGCAGAGCATGCTGTGAGGATAAACTCACGGATCAATAATATCAAATGAGGTCTCCCACACGGACCCACAGAGACCCATTGAGATGCCTTCCTTTAGAGAGCAAGACGCCACAGCTCTGAGCCCCCGCCCGCCCGGCCCACACCTCCGTCTCTTCCCCCTGAAGACCGGTGCTTCCCAGCAGCAGCAGCAGCACCGAGGTTTAACTCGCCAATGTGAAACAAACATCAGGCATCGCGTGGACATCTGTGCGATGTGGTGGTGGTACACGACGCTATAAACCCAGAGACTAGGACTGAACAATCTCACACGACACTCTGTGTCGCGATGACGTGACCAGGAGGAAAGGATTTACGTTTTGCCTTTTAATAAACCCTTTGATGTGTGAATGTTCTTCGGGAATTGTATTTCGGAATTCTAGAACACAATTAGTTTCCTCAGAATTCCATCGTGGAATTCTCGAAGTCATCCGAGTGTTCCCGTTCTCTACAGTAAGTTCTAATCATGCCAGTGCGACCACATTGATTCCTAATTGTGAGTAGGAGATTTGCACAGAATACCCATTTTTGTTCCATGTTGGGGGAGACAGTGGTTGCTATGTGCAAAACAATGGTTGCTATGTGTTGAGAGACATAAATAATAAATTGGTGTTTTATTACTGGATCTTGTAAATAAGTCACAGCGGAAGAGTAGTATCGTGCTTCTCCGACGTTTTACTTACTCTACTGCTGCTCAGAGTCAAAGTGAGGCATTTTCTTTCAAAACCGGTTACCAATAATAATAATAATAATAATAAATGTAATTTGTAATGCACTTTATATTTGTGACAATCTCAAAGTGCTACATGATACATTTAAAATAAAATGAATAAAAACAATTAAAATGAATAAAACAACCAATGAAATGGAAGAAACATTCAGATCAAAATTAAAAAAGAAAAATTAATAAAAAGAATAATGAAAAAAAACAAGGCGTGTGTGTTTAGGCAAATGCCTTGTTAAAATAAATGTTTTTAGGCCCCTTTTAAAACCCTCAACGGACTGTGGTGCTCTCAGACGGTCGGGGAGGGCATTCCACAGCCGAGGAGCAGCTGAGCAGAAGGCCCGGTCGCCCCCCCCACGGTGCAGAGGTGTGTCCTGTGTATGGGTTGGAGTGTGTTTGAGTGGAGTACCAATGGTTCACCGGCCGCCATGTTGGAAGAAGATTCTACGCCTCTATTGTCCGATACCGCTTCGACCACTGACACTGGTGCTTCGTCCTGGCAGAGGGGACAGCTACCAGACATGGAATGCCGTGGTATGACCATGCCAGGGGGGTGATGGAGACAAGCTGATGTGCCAGTGTAGTACTGTACCAGCGGAAAATACCAGCGGCGAGGACGAGGAGAAATCACCTTGTGTCAAAACCAGTGTCCTTGAGTTATTGTCACGTGTTGCTGTATAACGGGACGGATTGGTCCAGTCAGACAGAATCACATAATCACAGAGAGATAGGGAGGCAGGCACACACACACACACACACACACACACACACACACACACACACACACACACACACACACACACACACACACACACACACACACACACACACACACACACACACACACACACACACACACACACACACACACACACACACACACACACACACACACATTGAGTATACATGGATATATACAGTTATATACAGGTATCGTCACTGAATTTCAAACTGTTGAGGTTTGTGAATTCAGTCAGCCCTATTTTCCCATTGGGTTTTTTCTTGTGTTTTCATGCAGTGCAGGTCTTTCTACTTTTGTATTTTTACTCAATCTCGAGCCTCCCGTGTGGTTCTATGTAGGTCTCAAGAAGAGTTGCATCACACACCTTGATGCCCCCCCCCCCCTCGCCCCCCACACACTCTGCCGACTCTCCTTTCCTTTCTGAACTGTTGACAAGTCTGCTCTGCACCACATTCCTAATGCAACTTGTCAGTTGAATTTGTGTAAAGTGCTACAGGTCATTGAGAGATAAAACGTGGAAATGAATATATAAATGAGGGAAAAAGTCATCTCAAATGTACTCTTGCTGTCTTTAACATTCTCACAAATGTCTCTTGTACACACACACACACACACACACACACACACACACACACATACACACACGTACACACACACAGACTCTCTTTCTCCCTTTTCCCCCTCTCTCTCTCTGTCTCTCTCTCTCTTACACACACACACACACACACACGCACACACACACACACACACACACACACACACACACACACACATACACACACACACACACACACACACACACACACACACACACACACACACACACACACACACACACACACACACACACACACGCACACATGCACATAGACACACACATTGTCAACTAACACTCCCATGTTCACACTCATCTACCTGCCTGACCTGATGTTTTTGTACTGGCAGAGGAGCAGATGTTTGAAAGTCTTTTTGAACGTGACATTGCACAGGGCGTAGCACGCCGGGTTTATGGTGCTGTTGATGTAGCACAGCCAGTAGCCAATAGTCCACACCGAGTTGGGGATACAACTGGAGCAAAAGGTGTTGATCAGCACCATGACGTTGTAGGGAGTCCAGGTGGCCACGAACGCCACCAAGATGGCCATGATGGTGCGGGTCACCTTCTTCTCCCGAGACGGCGGCCCTTTTTTCTTCTTGTTGGGAGGCTGCTTGGTCATCTTCACGATCTTCCTCGCCACGTGGTCCTGCCTCTCCGAGGCGGGCACAATCTCCACGGTGGCATTGGACGCCGTGTAGCAGTCTCCTCCCTTGGGCGATTTGGTCTTGATCTTGATGCAGGTGAGCTTGGAGCCCCCCGCCTTGGCCCGGTGGCACGGAGGGGGCTGCTGGCCGGGCCCCGCGCTACTGTTGGCCCTGGACGTCGTCACCAGCTCCTCGTCCTTCTGGTTGGATGCGGCGGCGCTGCCAGACGTCGAGTCGTTGGAGCTCTCCTTCTCCTCCCCGGGGGTGAGGTTCTCCCGGCCCGCCACGTCCTCGCCCTCTCCGGTGGCCGTGGAGGGGGGTCCTTTGCCATTCTGCAGTTTGCTATCGTGGTTAGCCTGGTTAGCCTGGGCCACGGTTTGGCCTCGCTCCGGCTCTTCCCCCGGGACGTTGTTGTTGTTGGGTTTGGCGTTGGTGCTGATCCTCGCCTGGCCCGGAGACAACGCCTCCAGGTTGGGCCCCGACGGCTTCCGCTTCTCCCGTCTCTTCACGCGGCTCTTGCTGGCTCTGGAGATCTGCCAGTAGAGGACGATCATGATGATAACGGGCAGGTAGAAGGCGGCGATGGCCGTGCCGAAAGTGACCGCGGCGTTGGAGAAGAACTGGATGTAGCACTCCCTCTCGGGCACCGTCCGGCCGCCGACGATGAACTGCCAGAAGAGGATGGCCGGTGCCCAGAGGACGAAGGACAAGACCCAGGCCGCTGCGATCATCATGCCCGCCATCTTGGTGGTCCTTTTGACAGGGTAGCTCAGGGGCTTCGTGACACAGAAGTATCTGTCAAAGCTGATGATGAGCAGATTCATGACAGACGCATTGCTGACAACATAGTCCAAGGCCAACCACAAGTCACACACGACAGGCCCCAGGGGCCAGTAGCCGATCACTATGTAGACCGTGTACAAGTTCATGGAACACAGTCCAATAATTAGGTCAGCACATGCAAGGCTGAATAAAAAATAGTTGTTGACAGTCTGTAGGTTCCTATTGACTTTGATGGAAAGCATGACCAAGATATTCCCGATAACCGTGACCAGGCTGAGGGAGCCGGCCACAAGCACGATGAACACCACTTCCACGGTCTTGTAAGGGCTTTCGTTCTCCTCCACGACTTCTGTGTCGTTGCCCTCGGAGGCGTTCCAGTAGGTGAAGTTGAATACATCCATGGCATTTGGTCTTTTGCTGCCTCCTCCTAATCAGATGGAACCTACGAAGAAAAAACAGAGGGAAAAGGTTGGTCAGCAGAATGATAACTGCCTGCGCTAAAGGTGTTTGCGTCCCCAAAGGGTTGCATAATGGCATAATGGATGCATAATGGCAGCCACAGTTTGGTCACACAGCATCAGGGGAGACAGTGGTTGTAAAGAGGGACTTGTTGTAAAGGAGCTCGGGTCAAAGATGGGCTAAAACCTTCCTGCGCTGTTGGAAATAATTCAAAACCTTCCGTCTGAATGAGCACGACAGACTACTATGGGATATCACAGTGCTGTGTCACGCCTGGCATGATGCTGGGGGGGAAAAGAATCACTGCTCAACCAATCAACAGACTAATAATGATTTTTGTGAAGTGAAACAGACCCCAGGCTATTCTTCTTTTAGCTTTAATTATCTTTGCCTTAATCATGTTGCATGATTGCCTATCAGCCTATTTAGTTATATACTGAACGACACTTCAGATAAAAGTGATTAATAAAACAACAGGGAGGATTCTGTCCAAACGCTAATTGATTCAGTGATTAGTTTGGTTCTCTTCAAAAACCTGCATTCCATCAACCATCAGTATGCGGCAGTGCTGTCACTTTCCCCTGGCACTCATGCAGTTCAAACACATAATCAAACCAGTCAGAGCAGTCAGATCTATCTGGAACGAGCGTGGCACTGGGCAATACACTGAGGGGCGAATTCACAAAGGGATTGCGCTGTTTTTTCTGACGCAATGCCTGTGCAAATAGCCCCAAAACAAAACTTGCTATTCACAAAGCATGCGCAAAGGGTGAAATACCGTACTAACTGCGTTTCCATCATCGTCTCTGTTTAAAAGTGGTAATATGGGCGAAACATTTCCCCCTCATTGCGAAAACACTCAAATTCACAAAGATCGGCGATAATTGCCACGTGCAGTTAAAGTGACACTATTTACGTCTTCAGAGAATTGGTGGTAACTAAGCGCATTAGTGGCAAGCGTCTCCGGTGATCCGTTGGGTTAGGTAATAATCACAATAAAGAGAATAGAACCCGCACATGCATATGCTCCAGAATAAAGTTTGAATTTATAATGTTTCATCAGGTCTATGAGTAGTAGACACTGGAAACGCGGTCAATGAAACGTTTATTCTGGAGTATTATGAGAATGCAGGTTCTATTATCTTAAAGGAAAACTCCAACATTTTGGGAAATTCGCTTATTTAACATCTTCCCTGCAGTTAGACAAGAAGATACATACCTTTTTTATCTCTGTGCGTGCATTTAGCTTAGGGAACAGTCGCTCCGTTAGCATAGCTTAGCTTCATCACTGGAAGTTGGGGGGTTTAATAGCCTGACGTTCCCTAAAGCAAAAGCTAAAGCAAAAGGCTGGCTGTCACAAAACAGTCACATCTAGAGACCTCAAAACCTACTCTAGCGAGGCCTTTAACCTTGAACTGGAGAGCCTGGACTGGTCAGATGAGCTCAATGGTACACTGGTTGAAGAAACCTGGCTTGGCTTCAAAACCAAATTCTCAACAATACTAAACAACATGGCCCCCCTAAGAACCACCAGGGTAAAAATGCACACTGAAATACTGACCGCTATGAAAGCCAGAGACAAAAAATGTTTTTGATGAGTTTCGTAAAAGTCAGTCAAAGCTTACCAAAAGCACGAGCAGTGAACTCCAAGCCCACGTGACTGAACTCAAACTAGAAAGAAACAGACTAAGAAATGACGTAAACTCCATGATAAAAACTGCTAAAAAAAATGTCATCAATGACAAAACTGAGGAAAACAAAAATAAACCATGTGAACTATGGAAATTACTCAATAATCAACTAGGCTGCAGTAAAAAACTTAAAACCAGGTTCTCAAACATAAAGACGGACAACACGCTCATCACAGACAAACTGGATGCAGCCAATTACTTAAACACTTTCTTCACAAACATAGCCACAACACTGGTAAACAAACTACCCTCCCACTCAGGGCAGTATGGCGTAGAACACATAGTAGCATACTACAAGAACCTAGGCGTCCACAAAGAAAACTTCAAACTGGAAATGGTAACTACAGATGAGGTACTCAAAAAACTGAGCGCCCTCCAACCGAACAAGGCCACTGGCCATGACAACATCCCCTCCAAATTCCTCAGAGACTGCCGCCATCACCCCAGTCATCACACACATAATAAACCTCTCCATAAAACAGGGACACGTCCCCAAGGACTTCAAAATTGCAAGAGTAACACCCCTGCACAAAAAGGGCAGCAAATTAGACCCAGGCAACTACCGCCCTGTTTCTATCCTTACATCCATCTCGAAAGTCATGGAAAAAATAGTATACGAACAGGTCGAAAAGTACCTCGCGGAAAAAAATCTAATCTACGAATTCCAATCTGGCTTCAGAACATCTCTCTCTCTACCAGGGAGAAGCCCTGCGCATCAAATGCGTGTGTGTTTGTGTTTCACACATTCCTGCGCCGCGGCCCCTCTCTCTCTCTCTCTCTCTACCAGGGAGAAGCCCCGCGCATCAGGTTGTGTGTAAAATGCGTGTGTGTTTGTTTCCCCGACAGAAGCTCCTCTCTCTCTCTCTCTCTCTCCCTCTCTATCTCTCTCTCCCTCTCTCTCGCTCGCTCGTTCTCTCTCTGCCTCGCTCTGTTTGAGGAAGTGAAGTTATTTCCACTCGCTCTGCTGTCGCTGTCAACCAGAGAGGGGGCGTTTGTTATGCAAATTAGTACCCTATTCACGTCAGCAATACCGTCAAATCAGAACGGCTTAGTTGAGTGAGGGAAGATCTCGTGAACTCGAGACTAGACTGATGAGTCAATATGGTAATTAGAGACACAGACCCATTGATACTAACCCCTATTGCTATAAAACAATGCAAAATATTGGAAAAAGCCATTATAATGCATGTCCCCTTTAAGACGGAGAAAATAGCGGGCGCAAATACTTATTTAATGGGGACATGCGATTTGGTACAACTTTGTTTATTAAGTATTTTGCAAAGAAACTAGTCTAAATCTGATTTAAATTATTTATTGTATTGTATTGTAATAAAAATGTTTATTACTTCCCTTGTATTGAACAACTTTGGTGGTTGCAGCAACATACCACATTTTAAATTAATTATTTCCTTCCCTGCCGGGGTACCCCACACACCCAAGCGTAAAAACCTAAAACATTTTACAAATTGGGCAGTACATTCGATAGTCAGTGTTCCTGTCTCCAAAAAGCATAGCTAATTGATTAATTAAAGCAAATGCACTGCTTGTGACCTCTCAAAGAGAGTCATCACTAAACAGCTTGTTTAGACTTGTTAATCTGAAACCTTTAAACCTGTGTCATCTTTCCTTCAGTGCCTGGATAACATTTCAGACTGTCAAATCCATACAAGGACTAGGCAAAATCCATTTTCCCTAATAGGTCCCCAGGGCTGGCCCTAGGCATAGGTTGTATAGGCCATCGCCTAGGGCGCTATCCACTAGCTGGCAAGCAAAAAGCGATGGGGATACATTATCTCTTACAGAGGCTATTTTATTTATTTATTTTTTTATACTTTCTCTTTTTCCCCCTTTCTTTTTCCGTTTTTCTCCCATCCCAATGTTAATCGTTCTGCCAATTCCCAATCCCCTACCTGGTCGTTGCGTGCTCTGCCCCCTACCGTCGATCTGGGAGGGCGGAGACTATCACATGCTTCCTCCGACACATGTGTAGCCAGCCCACCGCTTCTTTTCACCTGGCAGCGCGGACTCTCACTGGGGGAGTGTAACGTGTGGAGGAAACTACCTCCCCCAGGATCCGACCTCGCTGTGCAGGCGCCCCGACCGATCTGTAGGAGTCGCTGTTTTACAACGACCAGGACCCACCCTCGCCGGGTTTTCCCACCCTCTAACACTGCCAATTGTGTTAGTATGGACGGTCGGCCAACCCGGAAGCACCACAGCTGGATTCGATCCCACTGTCTCTGTTGTGGTGGGCAGACACTTAGACTGCTGCGCCACCCGGCCGCCCTTTACAGAGGCTCTTAGCAGTCTCAAAGTGAACGCTACAGTGAAGGTGCAGATATCATCTAACGGCAGATGATACCGGCTATTCCTAGCTGGATTACTGGGAAAGGGGAGAAATTCTCATAAAAACGTTAAGCCTAGAAAACCGGTTGAAAGAATTTGAGGAGAAAAGAAAAGACGTGCTGATATTATCATTTTCCAGAGGCTCTGGCGGGCTTAAAAGTTTATACTACAACGGAGATACAGATACAATCTGAAACTAGGGATTTTGAGGAATCTAGAGATATCAGCCGATTTATGTTAATTTACCCGGGGGAAGGGGAGAAATGTCACTCCAAAAATCTAACCCCATAAAACCGGCTGAAAGACTTTGAGAGGAAAGGAAAATAAAAAATAACCTGCTGACACTATCATCCTTTGGAGGCTCTAGTGGTCTCAACGATAATACGTTAAGAATACGTTAATTATCCATTAATTAAGGATATCATCAACCTAGAGATACAAGCCAGTCTATGCTAGTTTACCAGATAAGAAATCCCCAATTTTAACCCTATAAACCTAACACAGCCGATGAAATGAACATTACTGTCCTTCTGATGGTGTTTCTGGCTCAAAATTCTAAAGCTAGAGTGAAGATAGAGGTATCACTATAGGGAAGCCCACAGTTGCGATTGGAGGATCAAGAAAAGAGGGCAGGGTTTGAGATAGGTCCATTGAGCTGAATTCAGCCGGGCGAGACAATGACACCTGCAGAGAGCCGTTTTGTGGTACTGATGTGTCATAACAACGGTTTGCCCAATTATAGATCTGCCTGTCAGAGAGAGATTTAGATCCGCTTCCTTACCTGAGTGCTTTTGTGTCATTTGAAGTATCATTGTTGTGTGCGTCGAGTTTGCTGATTGACCAATCGACTGAGTCACACAATTAAAAATGTGATTGATTTGAGGGGCGCACGCATCGAGTGAGTTAATGAGGCGATTATTGGCTGAAATCCCAGCTGTCACTCTTTTTTCCAAGGCTCTGCCATTTAGGCGTTCAGTCCTTAACAGTTTAACACAGCTAGTAACTAGAGAACATTCACTTATCTGCTTTGCCAGAAATCCCTAATCATTGAATTAGACACGGAGCTAAGCCGGCCGCCTAATCCCCATAAAATGTTTAAGTCCACCAGATTTATATTAAAAAAACACCGACAATACAAACAGGACACACTTGTGGGCCGGCTGGAGACAAGTGGATTAGAGCGCCAGAGTGGATCAGAGGAGATGGTCAGAGGACACGGGAGGCCGCCCGCTAACTCCCTCAGCAGCTCGGAGTCCAACCTCCAGTTGCCATAAAGCCCCTCATCCCACACCTGAAAGCCCTGCTTCAGGCCCCAACCGTGATCACTAAAGATGCACAAATCCTTTTGTTTGTGTGTGTGTGTGTGTGTGGAAAAGCAACAGTCTGCTAAAAGGTCTCGTTGGAGGATGGTGTCGTTTTCTTAAAGCTTCCATCCACGTATCATGAGTCATTCTATACAACATCGCCCCCCCCTGATGAGCGGACCCCTCTTCAGTTCCCAAGGAAACAAGGCAGCGATATAGGCTATGCATTGATTGGACAGTGCTTGACCCACAAGGCGGTAGTTTTACATTCAGCTTGCAACGTACACATATTTCCCACAGAAGATCTCATAAGATATGGATGGAAACAGAAGCCATAGTAAGTTAGCCCTCCTCACAGATCAGTAGTAGTTGCAGTAATGGAATAATGATATCCTTTGCCTCTGTGTTTGACTGGTAGCACAGATGCCAGCCAGCAGGGCAGCCCCATGGAGAGCGTGCAACGCTGTAAAAAAAAAAATCACACAAGTAGTCTCAACTTTTCAAGCAAACCTTTTGCATTGGATTTTTGCTAGGAGTTGAAACAAATAGAAGCAATGCAAATTTGATATTTAATATTACCTCTCTTCTATTTGAGTCAATGAAAAAAGCCAATTTAATTAAAAAGAGCCCTTGAAAATACAAGTTGAGACGACATCTTTCACAGGGCAATTGCCATCACCTGGGGAGAGTTGTGTTTTTTTTTTTAGATTAGATTAGATTAGATGTTATTGCCATTGCACAATACAAGTACAGGAGATTGGACCCACTGGGGACCGTGGTGGAGAGCCGCACGCAGAGCAAGAAAAAAAAATATATTATCTATTTTTCTTCTTTTTTCATTTCTTCATTCGACTAAGAGGTTGGCAGTCGACTACGGCTCATTTCGATCGATTAGTCAACTATTCGACTAGTCGAGATCAGCCCTAATACATTCTATTTCATAATTCTTGATTGGATGATATTGTCATTTTCTATTTTGATCATGTGTGTTGTTGTGTGACGAACTATACAATCCTCCATTTTTCAGCAACATGTAGTACTGTAGTGTGTAAAGTAAACAACCATTGAACAAACATGCTAATGTTTCATCTTCATCTTTGCAAAAATAACACATTTTATGAGAGATGTTAAAATGGATCTCTCTGGATCAGAGGCTACTTGTTACCTTGGTCTATATTTCTCGCAGCTCATCTGACAGAGGGAACTCACACAGAACCATAAATAACACCTCACTATTCCCTAATGAAAACAACATTCATTTTCACCCACCTGCTTTATCCTTGATGTACATAACCAGAGTTATGAAACTGTAACACTGTAAGTAGAAGAATACTGTAGCATAGGCCCCTGTATCCTGTATCACTTCCCTTATTTTATTTTATTTCCTTTCATTCTTGCGAGCTACGATTTCCTCCTCATTTAGTAAGTAAAAAAGAAAACAGAGGCAATGAATGGTAAATGGTAAATGGATGCATTTACATAGAGCTTTTATCCAAAGCGCTTTACAATTTGTTCCTTACATTTTACCCGTTAACTCACACATTCACACACCAATGGCGGAGACAACCATGCAAGGTGCCAACCTGCACGTCGGGAGCAATTAGGGGTTAATTGTCTTGCTCAAGGACACTTCGACACGCTGCCCGGGAGGAGTGGGAATCGAACCGGGAACCTCCGGATTCCCAGACGACTGCTCTACCTCCTGAGCTCTACCACAACGAGCATGTGTCGTGGCTGGATATGAATAAATGAGTTGAATATTTGTTCTCTGTTTTGGACTTGAGGTGTTCCTGTTCACTGGCTCAGTAGAGCTGAAAATTGCTTGTGCCCTTTGGGAGACAGAGAGAGGGCCCGACCTGCACCCTTTCCTCCACAACTTTGCATTTTCCCAATCGACTCCAGGTCCAGGTCAGATGAACCTGATGACCAAAACCCCCAAAAATGCAAAAGCATTTAAAATCATAAACAACCTTGACATTTTTGCTTAAATGACAATAAATGTGTGCCTTTTTCTAAATATGGTATTGTTCGTAATATTGCAGAGTAAGCGTTTCATCAGTGATTTCTCCGTCAGGTCACGTGTTTTGTCAAGGGCATACACACCACAGGTATCACCTTCTTTAAATACGAATAAACATGCTCAGTCTCGATGTTGCGTGGAGAGCGAACAGAACAACAACAGCCTGAGGAGGTCGGTGTGTGACTGCACTTAAAGTGATGCATTAGGACCCACTCCCCCGGGGTGCAGATTCCCATTCCCCCACCTCGGAGCACTGATCCATGGGTAAGCCCAGGGCATTTGTGGCGCAGATTATTAGATGCACTTAAAAAAAATATATATATATATATATTACTAGCATCTAGGCCTGTCCCCGACCAAGGATGTGTATAGTCGACTTTGATTGGCCGAAATTTGATGATAGTCGCTCCCCTGAATGCAAAAGAAAAAAAAATAATAAAGAAAAATTCGAATTCTTTTTTTTACAAATTTCTTTTGTGGGGGGTCATTCCATTTGGGCTGTGGCGGTGCTTAATGTCTGAAGGAGTCGACTGAAGGCTTCTCGTCCTCTGCGAAAGCATGCAATTGGTCCACTGATGAATACATCTTGATATTTTGTCTAGTGTGTGAAATCCTCTTTCAGTGCCTCTGTGCCCGTTTTCATAGGCAGTTAGCCGCGCTGGTATGCGCGCCATTAGCGTTAGCCACGCTTCTAGGCCTCTTTGCCTTTGGAAAGAATTAAAAAGAAATAATAATAATAATAATAATAATAATAATAATAATAATAATAATAATAATAATAATAATATTTGTTTGCATTCGACTAAGAGGTTGGCAGTGGAGGTCAGCCCTACTAGCATCTCTTCTCTATGGAAGCATGCAGGGTTATAGGCCTTCGTTGACTGTGCCGTTCGGAGGCGAGCATGTCTGGGGGGCAGGGGGTACAGATCCGCTCGGCGCCACTTTCAAGAGCATTACACGGATACAATCGAGGCAGAAAATTTAAATATCACTTGAGTTGCACCTCCTGAGCTCAAGGCTTGCCTTTTTTCAACCGGGCGGTTGTTCAAAAAAGAAACCCGGCTTAGAAATCAGTTTTCCATCAAACGTTTGCAATAATAGCAGTTTATGGCTTTAAATTTAGCAGAGTCTTGTTGTCTTTATAAGATAGTGAGCGGTCGGGGAGAAAAAGCCACGCTTCAGGCTGAGTTTGTTTTGCCTTTTCTTTCTCTACATATTTGATAGCGTGGAAATGCTCGACATGCCTCCCCTATAAAATGTAACATGCACCGTGAAGAAACAAAATGTACACTCTTAAAAGGGATTTGTTGAAACAGGCTGCTTAGCTCTATGTGTTTAAAAGAAGAAAGAAAACAAAACCAGGCTTAACGTGTTGTAACAATGGGGCGACAGTGGCTCAGGAAGGTAGAGCGGTCATCCGGTAATCAGAAGGTTAGTTTCCAAGCGTGTCAAAGTGTCCTTGAGCAAGACACTTAAGCCCTAACTGCTCCTGTTGAATAGGTCGGCACCTTGTGTGGGTTGCCTCCACCGTCGGTGTGTGAGTGAATGTGTGAATGTGAGGCATAAGTTGTAAAGCGCTTTGGATCATTTAACGTGGTCATCATGTTGGTGCTCTAGTGGTTGAAGGTTTTCACCTTGCTGCACACTCTGCCCCACCCTATCTGTGATGTCAGAGTGGCTCTTTGGAGGCACTATCACAATCTGTCTAGGCTAGGGGGGGAAATAGGTACTCTGACATCATAGGGCAAAAATATCAACCCCTAGGACAGCAAAATTACCAAGGGTGGAGTTACTTTTTAAAGGTGTCCAATGGAGTTTTTCACCACTAGTTGGCTGAAATTGGCACCATAGCGCACAGCAGGACGAAAGGAGTCCCCCGAAAGTTGTGCATGTCGTGTCCTTCCAGCACACCACGAGTAAGGGGGTGACGCGCAAAACAAGAGGCATGTAAACAGACCAATTTGATCTGGTCTATTTCGATTGTCCTCTAAATCTAACAAGCCAACTGCGTGTCAATCAAAGGTCGGTGCATGTGCTCATTACAACTCCACCAAAACCTAAAGTTAACACGGATGGGATATAACTAGGGATGCCCGATCACTTTTTTTGCCACCGATACCGATCACCGATCGTCGTGAGCCATATCGGCCGATACCGATCCGATACCGATCGTTTTTGATTAAAACATTTTTTTAGATTATTTTATATAATTTTTTTTTATAAAATATATATATATTATATAATTAGACTTGTACTTGTATTATCTGCGAGACATCGCCACCATGCAACAAGTCAAAATGCTCGCTATCTGCAAACAGCTCCACTGTCTGTGTGTACTCGAGTAGCCTCCAGCTACGGCCAGGATTCTACGGCGCTGCAGCTGGACCCTAGTATTGGTATAAATCACATTCAGCAAGCCCTCAGCTCGAATACACATCGAATCAATGTTATAAGACATTGATATCAGGAGCTATCTGTAGCTACTGCTAGCCGGCTATATAACGTTAAGACAATGCCTCAGTGAACTATTTAGTTCAATGGGACATTTCGTTTTGAACAGTGAACTAACGTGCGCTAACGTGAGCTAACAGAGGTATCAACATGCACTACTAGACTTGCTGGAGCATTTGTTGATATCAGGAGCTATCAGTAGCTAGCCGGCTAAATACCGTTAGACAATGCCTACTAAAAGTGAATAGTTGACTGGGTAATTTTGTTTAAACAGTAACGATAGCTAGGTAGCTAACGTTAGCTCACGGTCGAATGCAAATACCAACTTTACACGGGTGCGGGCGGGGCAAGGGAGGAGGAGGAGGAGGAGGAGCGGCAGTTTGCAGGTCCTGTGTGATCTCCGCTTGATCGGCAAATATGACTCATTATCGGAATTCACCGATCGCATATTTATACTGATTATCGGCCGATAACGATCGGTGGCCGATCGATCGGGGCATCCCTAGATATAACGGAAATGGACTTTTTTTTGCAGTGATACATATTCAGCTTGTAGACTATTATACTACTACTATACTATAGAACAACAATAGAAAATGAAGAGCACGTTCAGCCTAAGTGGTAGTGAAAGGTTAACCTTCTGTAGTGTGGTAGTGAAAGGTTAACCTTCTGTAGTGTGGTAGTGAAAGGTTAACCTTCTGTAGTGTGGTAGTGAAAGGGATAACCTTCTGTAGTGTGGTAGTGAAAGGTTAACCTTCTGTAGTGTGGTAGTGAAAGGGTTAACCTTCTGTAGTGTGGTAGTGAAAGGGTTAACCTTCTGTAGTGTGGTAGTGAAAGGGTTCATGAAGACTGCTTGGAAAACGCATAAATATAAGCAAAGAAACTTTAACTCATTCAATCTATGAGTACAAGTAAACAGTATATACACAAGGTGCAGATACGGGTCTGTACCGTATTTGTCATAATATACTAATATACTTATATAATCTGTGCAGGTTTTGGTCAGAAGACACTTAATGGTTAAGGGTCAGACATCCCTAATAGTTTTGCCGCCGTTAGTTCTCCAGCTGCGGTCCATTCCCTCAGGTTCTGGAGAAACTCTGATGGCCACTGGCACACTGACTGAGGCGGTTAGTGGCGTGGCAGGAGGGGGGTGTGAGTCTGTGGCTGAATGTGCTCCTTGTCTTGGCTCCAGGAGTGGCTGGATCTGACTCACTTGTTCCTTGCCTCCAGAAGCAGCAGAGAGAGAGAGAGAGAGAGAGTGAGTGCCTAGCCTCTTGCGCTCTGGGGGTACTGTCTAGCTTTTTGCCTTCTGGAGACAAATGTCCCTCCCTCTCAAAGAGTTCTGTCAACGTGCGCTATGTCGAGAGAGAGGGAGAGAGAGAGAGAGAGAGAGAGAGAGAGAGAGAGAGAGAGAGAGAGAGAGAGAGAGAGAGAGAGAGAGAGAGAGAGAGAGAGAGAGAGAAGGGGAGAGCACAGATGGAAAGCACATTGTACGAGTGCTGTTTCACAATTTCTTTCTCTCTCTCCTTCCCTCTCTCTCTCTCTCTCTCTCTCTCTCTCTCTCTCTCTCTCTCTCTCTCTCTCTCTCTCTCTCTCTCTCTCTCTCTCTGTGAAGCAGGCACAATAGGTCATTTTATACAATGAGGACAAGTTTACATGAATCCAATTTGGGCTCGTTGGAGTCTCAGCTTTACACCCAATTTATGCCACAATTTCAAGACTATTTCGGGATGCAGTTCAGATACACAATTTTTGGAATATGCAAAAATAACAAATGTGCACTGCATGCAAAACACTGCATGGGATTAGCATAAAGTGGGCATGTCTGTAAATGGGGATACTTGTGTGGGTACCCGTAGAATCCATTTTCATTCATCTATCTCGAGGTGAGAGGTCAGAGGGATGGTATAGGACCCCTTTGATATGGCAGTTTTTTACCGTCTAGCTTTTTTGCCTTCTGGAGACAAATGTCCCTCCCTCTCAAAGAGTTCTGTCAACATGCATATGTCGAGAGAAAGTGAGAGAGAGAGAGAGAGGAGAGGGAGAGAGAGAGAGAGAGAGAGAGAGAGAGAGAGAGAGAGAGAGAGAGAGAGAGAGAGAGAGAGAGAGAGGGAGAGAGATAGAGAGAGGGGGGAAGAGAGGAGGGAGAGGGAGAGAGAGAGAGAGAGAGAGAGAGAGAAAGAGAGAGAGAGAGAGAGAGAGAGAGAGAGAGAGAGAGAGAGAGAGAGAGAGAGAGGGGGGTGGGGAACGTTTTTTTTTATTTATTTTTTACATTTATTTAACCTTTATTTACCCAGGCAAGCAAGTAAGAATAAATTCTGATTTTATTTATTGTGAAAAGTACGCATAATGTTGTGTTAATTCCACGACAAGAGATATGTAATGTTAATTACCTGAAATTATTCAGTTTTTTGGGGGGGAAACCCCGCATATATCGGTATCGGTTGATATCGGTATCAGAAATTAAGAGTTGGACAATATCGGTATATCGGATATCGGTAAAAAGCCAATATCGAACATCCCTAATAATAATTCATTACATTTATATAGCGCTTATCTCAGACTCAAATCGCTTTACAACGTAGCGTTAGGGAAATTGCCTCCTTCATCACCACTGGTAGCACCCAACCTATGCAGGCTCAATGGCTGCCATACACACTGGCACCCGGCACACAGCACACTACACAATGGCTGAACGGCTCAGGAGACAGGGATTGATATCAGCCAATTAAGGGGAAGGGATGATTAAGTGGCCTTGATGTCAGAGACCTGATTGGGAATTTGGCCAGGAACGTCGGGGAACCCCCTACTCTTTACGATAGGCGCCCTGGGTTCTTTAACAACCAAATTCAGTCAGGAACTCGGTTTAGCATCTCATCCGAAGGATGGCACTTGCAGCTGTACGGTGTCCCTATCACCGTAACAGGGGCATTGTTACTGACAAGTCCAGAGGACAGAGTGCCCCCTGCTGGACAACAATACCACTTTCCGACAGCAGCCTTGACCGGGGCTCGAACCGGTGATCTTCCAATTAAGATTTAAGATTTAAGATTAAGATTGAAGATTAGTTTATTAAGGACAATGCAAATTAATCATTTACATGAGTGTGTATGCATAACATCACAGCATGATAGGGACGTAAATATGCCGGGAATAGCACAGGGCTAATTTCCACCCGTAGTCCTAACATAAAACAAACACAAAACGGAACGGGAGTGGTTCTTGTATAGTAAACAGATGGATATAGCAGCTAGCATAAGGACACATAGTATAACTGTAGATTGTATAGTATAGCATTGTATAGTAGTGTACATAAGACCCAGTGCCTCATCCGTAGCTAACAGTGTATTGCACTATCGC